>NC_091133.1:121008205-121078019 GCF_040183065.1 Periplaneta americana
CCAGATATCGATTAATATCCTTTCCCATGGCAACCTTCAGTGCTGCAGTGCTTGAAAGTATCAGTGGTACAAAAATGTACAAGTTATGCTCAGTCTTGGTGGTGAATGTAACCCAAAATCAGTAATATGTGGCGTTTGCAAAATCACTGTGATGCCATTACAACTCTGGAACCAATGGCAGTGTATGTAAAGATTAGACCGAAAATGAAATAAACAATTTTCCTTCAATAGGCGATGGAAGCCATAGTTCTGACTTTATAGGAATATCAATAGCCTATTATTTGATATATTTTTAACTTCTCCCATTTCCAGTTTCACTGAAGTATGACGACTATTATTTATTATTTCAAGTATCATCATCTAATTACGGCTGACGTCATCAACAAGAATAATTAGTTTCAAGGGTTTGTCTCATTTGAATTCATGTAGATTAAAATTCATGTGTAGAGCTCGTCTGGTATCTCTTTCTTGGAGGATACATATGGATGAATGAACGAAAGAATGAATTAATTAATTAACTCTCTTTATAATTCATGTAATGAGAAAGTACAAACGCTAAAAACACAAACTTTCAAAACTTAAACATTATGTTATTCGTAATACTCCGTCTCTTTTCCTGGACTCTTAAAAATTTTTACATATCTAACAGAAAAAACAGAAATTAAACACGCTATAATAACACAAATAGCATTGTATGGAGCAGAAACATGAACATTACGACGAAGTGAAGAAAAGTAAATAGAAGTATTTGAAATGTGCCTACGGAAAAGGATGTAACAAGTGAAATGGACAGACAGAATAACAAATGAAGCTGTGTTGGAAAGAGTGAATGAAGAAAGAATAATGCTGAAACTGATCAGGAAGAGGAAGAGGAATTGATTGGGTCACTGATTGAGAAGATGATGATTTTAATGGTGTTGGTGATAGTGACGGTCATAATAGTGGTGATAACGGTCACACTGATACTAATCTCCCATAAGGCTAGGAAAGAGTAACCTAGCCATATCTCGAGGAGACGTTAGTGTATTAGCTGCAGACAACAACAATCTGAAGCGACTGTAGCAAGCGAGGCCCCAACAATCACACAATATTGCACTTTATAGCTTGCAAGTGACTGAAGTTTTAGGCTGGGAGGGGATTTGGAAATCCTCTCGGGACATAAGACCACGGGGCAATGGGGACGGGGGGCTTCTGCAAGGGTAAACGGACTGCGAGGGTGGGAGAACGAAGCTATTACAAGCAGCAGTCGGACAGACACATGTTGGTTACGTCTACGGATGCAGAGGATGAAGTGGGATCCTGCGCCGGAAATAACATCCGACAGACGTCGAGAATGATGGAGGAACGTTCCGGGGTACTTGCTGACTGCAACAGGAATCTCAAATATTTTCCATTTCCGCACCATCGGCTCGTTCCATTGTCTTCAGACAGGCAGTGTACAAGTAATTGGCAAAGATCACCCTCTTCCCGACTAGCCTATGAATCCGGAATTTACCTCTCTTAGACCCGATTGTATAAACCATTTAATCTTAGATCAGAGGTTAAATTGATCCTTGTTTCAGCTGAACTTGGAATTTTGTATTGTATAAAGTCTAATCTGAGATTAATTTGTCTCAAACTGAAGTCAACTTTGACTGAAGAAATTTCTCCGATTAAGTTAGATGATCCAAGTTCAGTTATTTCTTTTCTGTCTGAAATATATGAGTGACAGATTGTGCAAATAAAATATTCATTATTATTAATATTAATAGATATGTTAGGCACATTTATATATATTTCTTTCAATTTCTTGCCTTAATACACAAACATTCTTATATTTTGTAAGGCTCTATCGTGTTTAGCAGTATCAAATAACATAACCTATAATTATATTATGTTTATAACAACCATTAATTATTAATGGATATGACAGGTACATTCATAAATGTTCAATTAACTGTATTACTAAACGAAAATTGTCGTTTTATAAAGCTTTATTATGTTTAGCAGTATCAAACACCATAACATGATAACAACTTGGAGAACAGTCAACCTTCTTCTTATTGTCCGTCATTATTTACATTGCACAAAAAAACCAGTGTCTCCAACAGAGTGTAATACGGAAAGTCGCCAAAAAGTAGTTGTAAAGTCGCTAGATTTCTCATTATCAGCAAAGAAAGATTAAATTTTGTCACTATGGGGTGCTAAACAGGTCACTAAATCCCTATTTAAGCAATATAAATATTAAAAGAAATTGTTGTTGAAAAAGAGTTAAAGTCGCTAGATTGGCAACACTGAACAAACCTGTATAACATGGTCCGCGCATCACGTATGTCACCTGTTTATGCGATGTTGCAAAATCCTTTTCACGTGAACTTAGATTGCATTTGAACCAAGGCAATTTGATCGCAGATAAGTTTTATACAATAGAAGAAGTGTCTGAACTCAGTTCACTTTTCGATCTTCGATCAAAGTTGATTTTTAGTCAGGGAGTTTTATACAATTGGGCCTTAATATTTGTAATACTTTTTTATTCCATGGATAATACACTGTTACAAAAATAAAATTTAAAAAATGACAAAAATAACAGTAAATAAATTACGATTCACATTTAAATACCAGATTCTCACCTTTCAAATTATTGTCAAGTAACTGTCTGGATAAATTTCAGTGTCTATTTCGGTGATGTATCAATGTAGGCTACATTGAGATGCAAAAGAAATTCCGATATGAAATTATATTGTTTTCCGAGCATTTTAGCAAACATGGCGAGTTGGAAAGCTATTTTCCTGAGATTACTTAAAAAAAATGTAAATACCACTTTTGTAACATATTCACGTTATTAGCCTATTTAATATAAGTTAATTTTAAGTTATTCATATACTTTTATTTTACAACATTAATAGGCCTAAGAACACTAGGCCTACACGAAAATAGTGTAACTGCAGTTTATATGGTATTCTACAGTCTCTTTCCACTTGGAATTATAATCAAGTGACAAAAACCCAATTCAGTGGTACATTAATATGAGAGAGTCCTACCAATATATACATATATATATATATATATATATATATATATATATATATATATATATATATATACACTAGCCGTACCCGTGCGCTCCGCTGCACCTGTTAGAAATAAATATAAAGTAATTACATAATTAAAATAGGACGTTTGATCCAGGGAACAACTTTTACAACAGCGCAAGATAATCGGCTTCGCTCATTACCCAATTGTTTGCATTGCATTTATTGCATATATATTTTATGTATTTTAACACGATTCAATTGAGCATAGTTAAAATTTGAATTATAAAATAATGGATTGCTAAGCTAACGTACTATTACTGCATACTAAATCAATACACTCTCGTTGTTCGTTAATTCTCTGAGATTAAAATGAGTGTGTACATAAATATTATTTTAAGAAATACAGAAAACGAATGTACAAAATAGCCTATCAAATTTTCTGTGCTTAAGAAGCTATTTTAATCTTACCTGTCCTCGATTTACTCAGACGTTACTGTAATAACATTATAGCATTATGTCCATCTAGAGAAACTACACTTCCCAATGGTGAAATAATAATTAATTATACAAATCGGTTAATTTAGCTTTTGATGTTACTTCATAAAAACACAGAAACATTCTCTGTAGGCTATGTTTAATAGCTTTCGATTGTTGATGTCCAAGGCCCCTGTTACGATTGTTGTTGTCCAAGGCCCCTTATAGACGAAGTCATTTGTTCTTAATTCATTGCACCGTCTTAGATGGCGTTATTTTAATTTTAAAACTCATTTATCTCATTAAATATCAGTCCTATCAAAATTTTGTAAAGAATAAAACGTATCGGAAATCATTTTTAAAGAAACTTTTGTTATGTAACATTTTTCACAAAAATCAATAATAAGCGAGATATTTCGATTTATTTAACTCAGGCCCCCTTATAACCCCCCTTTTAAATAAAGTATTTTGAATGCCATATAGCCTAAAATCTAAGTTACAACGAACTTAATTTATATTCCAATTTTCATATACATCGGTTCAGCCATTATCGCGTGAAAAGGTAACAAACATACAGACAGACATACAAACAAAAATTTCAGAAATGCGATTTTCGGTTTCAGGGTGGTTAATTATATATGTTAGGACCAATTATTTTTGGAAAATCGAAAATTACCAGAAAAATTTCGGCTACAGATTTATTATTATTATTATTTTTATTACTTACTTACAAATGGCTTTTAAGGAACCCGAAGGTTCATTGCCGCCCTCACATAAGCCCGCCAGCGGTCCCTATCCTGAGCAAGATTAATCCAGTCTTTATCATCATACCCCACCTCCCTCAAATCCATTTTAATATTATCCTCCCATCTACGTTTCGGCCTCCCTAAAGGTCTTTTTCCCTCCGGTCTCCCAACTAACACTCTATATGCATTTCTGGATTCGCCCATACGTGCTACATGCCCTGCCCAACTCAAACGTCTGGATTTAATGTTCCTAATTATGTCAGGTGAAGAATACAATGCGTGCAGTTCTGTGTTGTGTAACTTTCTCCATTCTCCTGTAACTTCATCCCGCTTAGCCCCAAATATTTTCCTAAGCACCTTATTCTCAAACACCCTGAAACTATGTTCCTCTCTCAGAGTGAGAGTCCAAGTTTCACAACCATACAGAAGAACCGGTAATATAACTGTTTTATAAATTCTAACTTTCAGATTTTTGGACAGCAGACTGGATGATAAGAGCTTCTCAACCGAATAATAACACGCATTTCCCATATTTATTCTGCGTTTAATTTCCTCCCGAGTGTCATTTATATTTGTTACTGTTGCTCCAAGATATTTGAATTTTTCCACCTCTTCGAAGGATAAATCTCCAATTTTTATATTTCCATTTCGTACAATATTCTGGTCACGAGACATAATCATATACTTTGTCTTTTCGGGATTTACTTCCAAACCGATCGCTCTACTTGCTTCAAATAAAATTTCCGTGTTTTCCCTAATCGTCTGTGTATTTTCTCCTAATATATTCACGTCATCCGCATAGACAAGAAGCTGATGTAACCCGTTCAATTCAAAACCCTGCCTGTTATCCTGAACTTTCCTAATGGCATATTCTAGCGCGAAGTTAAAAAGTAAAGGTGATAGTGCATCTCCCTGCTTTAGCCCGCAGTGAATTGGAAAAGCATCAGATAGATAGATCAGATATTATTATAATAATAATAATAATAATAATTATTATTATTATTATTATTATTATTATTATTATTATTATTATTATTATTATTATTATTATAGATAAATATAGATCACTTACAAGCTTCTTTTCACAATGTGGATACATTTTCATGAAATATGTTCCTTGTTTGACATTTCATCAGTACGAAATTCAGATAATGCAGTCGTTCTCTGGCACACTCAGTAACACAGCTATTTAGATATTTATTTATTCCTGCAGTTGAATTCGCATTAATGAAGCCTTTGTTGATTCTTTTCCTGGCATTTGTTACTTAATACAAGAAGTAGCCTACTCCACGTATAAGAGGGTTCTCCCAGCGCCTCCTTTATGTAAGATTTATGACCTTTGCTAATCTGTGCAATTGCAATTGCCAGCAGCCACCTTTACTGGTCACAGGATAGTAAATTACTAAGTCCCCTAAAACACACACACACACACAAAAAGGAGAAAGAATTGGCAGGGAAGATGGATGCTGCGAGAAGTGTATGCGAGGCATCTGACGCGTTTTAGTAATTAAGATTTCGGTAATTGAAACTGTCAGACTGGAAAGAAAAATCGTTTAATGGCGATAGTAATACATCCTGTGTAGACTTCTACACATTGCAGAGGTTTTGTGTTTTTATTAGCTTTACAGCATGACTAAATATAAAAATAAGATGGAAACAAGCTGCTAATCTACTTCTATTACTAAAGCCATAACAACAATGACTGCGTAACTAGAGGATGTGATGAACTATATTGCATTACAAATATTGGTAGGGTATTAGTTATTTATTGTACACTGGGCTTCAAAGGAAATGCCGATACGAAATGATATCGTTTTCCGAGGACTTTAGCAAACATGGCGCGTCGGAAAGCTATTTTCCTGAGATTACTTCTTTTAAAACGTGTAAATAGACTTTTGTGCGAGATCGTGCGTATTTGCTTGGTTTCCGCACAAAACCAATCAGCGGAAAATCTAAAATTCCACATTCAGTATTCCCAACCTAACACACATAACAATTTCCCTCTTCTTACCGCTTAAGTGACATGTTGATTTTACTGCTTTAGGCTTTTAACATATTATTTTTAGAGACGTTCAATATAGTAATAATTATAAATTGGAAACTTACCACTGCAATTTCACCTAAATTGCACTGTTAATTATTGTTTTTAAATATTTGCAAAAATTAAGTAAACTCTACAACTCCACTAAAGTTACTGCATTCGTGATGCAAGTAACATTAAGGAAGCCGTGAAAAAATCAACAAGATTCCAGACTCATCATAGACTGGGGGAAAAAAAAAAGACGTATATCACGGCCTGCTGGAGTATAGTAAACACAGAAAATATTTTAAAGCAACAATGTAGAAGATAGATATTTTTGTTTTACAAATTTGCCGTCATTGAACAGAAACCAACATGGAGATTTCATTGCAACTAATTAGATATTCCTCTTTCAGGTATGTAATAAACGATCGTCGCACAAAATAATGTACGACACACGAGCGGTATGTTTTCTTTCAATTCTCGGAAATTAAAAAAGCTCAACTACGTTTCGCTTTTTCAAACTTTTCCTCGAACATGAAAACTTCAACATACCGCTCTTGTAACGCATATTACTATTGTAACATGTTCACGTTATTGTTTAATATGAGTTGATTTTAAATAATTCATATACTTGTACTTTGCAACATTAATAAAAATACTACATGAAAATAGTGAAACTGCAGTTTATAGGCTATGATATTCCACAGCCTTCCTTATTATCCATGGCCAGTTACGTTTCATATTATATTAACAAAAAATTCATCAATATTATTATAAACATAAATATAAATATAAAATGTTACTATTAATACAGATACAGAACTGAAAATTGAAACACTTAACTACACACTTCCATCACAATCTAGTATGTACAGTCACGAAGCTTGAGTTTTGAGGGTGCTAGGAACAATAGACTGTGCAGGTACTATTTAGCATTGTCTGTAATGAGGCGATAGTAGCGATCCTAGTGGTTAGCAACTATCTATCGATGCATATTTCTTACGTATTGAGCTTCGTGACTGTATATACTAGACTGTGCTTCTACTCTGAATGGAATAAAAACTCTTCAGAAAATTACGGCCAGTTTGAATAATTATTCCATACGTACAGCGGAGTCCTCGTAACACGATAATATTTCAAATCGATAGCGACTTCGACTCGACATTTCTTTTGCAGCCCAATGTACACTGACGTTCAAAGCTATCTGACTCTACTAATCGATAGTGATCGATAAATTGTTGGTGTAAGTGTGGCTTCTTTAGCTATTACCACATTAATTTAAATTAATTAGAGGATTAATTTAAATTAATTAGAGGAGCCTTTAGAGCCAACCTCAGCATGATATTCTGCATGTGATATTCCATCATTTAACAGTGGTCTGTATAGCAAGTTTGCTGGTCGACCAATATTAAACATAAAAAATAAATAAAATTAAAAAATAAAAGCTATTACCAGAGACGGAACTTTGGCAGAATGTCTTTTTTAAATAAGTTAAATCTATCTTTATTTTGATAGTAAATCTGTACGAATTATACCTTTGTGATTCAGTTTTATGTTGCCCTTTTCTGCCTTTTTTTATATTAATGCCTAATTTACAATATAAATGCTTTTTTGCCTTTATTTGATTATTTATCTATTATTTATTAATTTATTATTAAAAATTGCCTACAGGTATATTTTAATTTATTTCTATAAGCGCTACAATGAAAGTGACTTCTCCGAATGTATATTATTGTCTTTCAGTCAGTTCATACTGTATTCTCTTTGCAACAATGAGTGCTGCCGTGCAAAAATGTATAACAGTTTTAATTATCGCTTATGTTTATTTGACAAGGCAACAATGAGTGTGGGTCTAACGTTTTTTTTAACGGTTATTTTTCTTTCAGTTTTCATTGCGACGTTGTTGTATTTTATATCGCAACATATCAGTACAACCAAACACAAAAATGCACTTTCCAAGGCTACTGGGAAGAAGATTTCTTTGCTTCCAACAGTAATTGCAACATCGAGTAAAAAATCTCAATTTGCATTCGACTTATGTAAAGCTTTTCTTGCTGCCGAAATCCCTTTGTGGAAAGTGCAAGATTGTGGGTCTAGTGGAAGGTTTTTGTAACTGCCTTTTATTGCGCATTTTAGCTATTTATAATGCATTTTTGCCTGCCTATTTTAGCTATTTATGATGCCTTTTTGCCTGCCTATTTTAATGATTCATAATGCCTAAACTTCCGGTCTCTGGTTATTACTTCTATGAATAGATGCCGAAGATATTTGTCGATGTTACCAATCGTACATAAATATCCCCGCATTATAGAATTCAATATTTCATCCACCTCTGCTAATTGTAAAACAACACTGGGTTTAGCTGGAAATCGCTGATATTGTCAATTAGAAGAATAATTTATGCTAAATCTACATCATCATTTTCCTCGACGCTTTTTAACCGCCTCAATAATGGTGCTACCTATTGGGAATTGTTTCAAAGTTTATCAATATTTTATATCTTTGGTTCTGACTTATCCCGTGGTTAGAACGCTGGCTTACACGATCATAAAATCGTAGGTCAGATATCTTTGAAAATCAGTGTACCAGTGCAGTTTATCGAAAAGGGCGCAGGCAATAGGCCTATGTTTCCTTGGAAAATATTAGTTTATCTTTTGTCTTCGACAAATTTTTCTAGCGAATCAGGAACTAGTATTCATTGCCTAGCTAAGACTAATTACTAGGGCTAGGATTTTGATGACCTATAAATCATAAAAAAATGTCCTAAAAACATTGTATTTATGACGTAAAAATCTTTCAAAAATGCCCTTAAAAATGTCCTAAAAACTGATCTTACATTCTAAAATTGGCTTAGAAGGAAAAGTAGTTTTGTGCTACTTAATATTTAGACTAGTAATTCAATTAAATTCTAGTACCAACATTGAAGTTTATTTAATTTTACATAATTTTTTTCTAAGTGGTACACTTTAATTAACCATTTTACCTGATGCAGTTTCCATGTAGCCCATCACAAGGTCACTCTTACACGGAACTAGTCGGTATAGAGGAGTCTATATTGAAGGGATGGTCGGACTGATCCATTACATGGGGTGTATTACGTTAAAAGGGCAATATTTGTGTAGAAAAACGATTAAAATATTATACAAAATAATGGGTATTAACCACCGGTGTAGCTCGGTCGGTTAAGGCGCTTGCCTGCTCGGGCGCTGGTTCGATTCCCGCTGGGGCTGATTATCTGGTTGGGTTTTTTCCGAGGTTTTTCCCAACCGTAAGACAAATGTCAGGTAATCTATGGCGAATCCTCGGCCTCATCTAGCCAAATATCATATCACTATCACCAACTCCACCGACGCCAAATAACCTCGTAGTTGGTTCAGCGTCATTAAATAACCAAGTAAAAAATGAAGGGTATTAATGGACAAAATATGTAGACAAAATATCAAAGGAAATAAACATTATTTTATGTTAATAATGGGGATTTGTGGCCAAAATGAAATGAAAATGCCTCAAAAATGTCCGAATAACACCAAAGATGATCTTATGAGTTGAAAGAGCCAAAAAATGCAAAAAAATGTCCTAACAAATATGTCTTCAAACACTCGGTTTATCACAAAACATACAAGGACATCATTTTATTTTTACTTCAATTTTTATTGTACCTGAGTTTTTTAATGTACTTCACTCCCACCCCTTCTACTAATGAAGTTCAACCGTCCTCCACACAGATCCAAGGCCGCATATACAGTCAAAGTAGGCTTACGGTCATAGTAAACAGAACGTTCCAAAAATATGTTCGCGTTTTTCAGTGACGAAAGAGCTTCCAATATTGCATCATTTTCACACAGGTACTGTCGTCCATTTGCCTACGTCGTATCCCGGTTCCCCCCACCAACTTTTATTCGCCAGCTAGTGGCTTGGCTGTCTTAGCCCTTTTCTGAGAACATTAATTTCTGTTAGGATTGGACGTCTACGTAATATTATACAACTGTTTAAAATAACTTAAATAAAAGGGCCTCGTTAAGTAATTAACTGTCACGTGATTTCCTCCCTTTCTACAACCCTACGACATAACCACTTGGACGGACAGTAGATAGTATGTCTGAGTAATTTTATCTTTTCGGATCGGGCAGAAGTAAAGATTGAATTTACAGTACGTAAAGTACTCTTTTATAGAGTAGGTACAGAATTATTTCAACATAAGTTACTAGTACGAAGGACGAAACTAGTAATTGGAATTAGGTACAATAGTTTATAGTGCAATAATATGCACATTAGAACTGAAGCCACCATTTTAAAAAATGTGTTTAAATATCCATATTATGATTATTTTTCAATTTAGCTTCATTCTCTATATTGCACGCTAATGTGCTGTAGACAGTATAATCTACACTGCATAAAGAATACGTCCACATGGACTGCTCAGTTCGTGAGTAAAAACACTCATTGTTAATACTGTACTGTATTTTGATTAAACAAAAACCTAATGCAAATTATCAAACTCAAAATTGTGATATTTCCTAGTTTACGTAAATGGATGAACTACTTTTCTTCCCTCCTATACCTAGTAGAGTGATTTGTTTGTATATTACGCCAGTATCATCGAACTCCAGTCGTGGGTGGGGGTAGGAAACGGCGTTGATCCAGAGGTATAGGCAAGTTAATATTAAAAATGTTAGTAAAAATAAAATGATGTCCCTGTATAAATACTAAAGCGGCTATGTTTCTGGCTTACTAGAAAAAAAGATGCAATTTCATCAAAATCCTAGCCCTACTAATTACTGTGCAGGGTGTAATGATACAGCAGAGATTTCGACAGGATCCACGACGCATGCGGACGCTTATAAAATCCACTCAAAGCCACTTAACCTTCTTGTTTACTCGGTGTTTCAACTTCTTCCTGATGTTAGCTAATGAATTCGATACCCCACATCGCATTACCGGTTTGTATAAGCTGAGTTGCTTAACCCCTTCGCAACGAATGAAGACGGCTGTAGAAATTTCCACGGTTATTGCAAGCATACAGAACTCTCGTGTTGACACACGGACGGAGACGAGGACGGACTTATGTTCGAGTCCTGTTGCGAGACAAAGATCGACTGTGGCAAGCAGCCAATCCGCACAAATACTCTTCCCAGCTCAACGGCAAACAAATGACGTCAAGAACGCGTTCATTCGACCGAGAAAACAACTCCGAATCCTCTGAGACCCTGTGTGCGTCATCTTGCATGAAGCCCCGGATTCAGAATTTGGGTTTTGTTCAAGCATTTCAGAGACGTAAAAGCAGATTGAGAGCCTTCCGACATCTAGTGGCACGCACCAATGTCCCGACCTGTCGGCGTGAAGGTCGAAGCAATAATATTGTCGCCGACTTCAAGTGCAGAGAATGAAATGACGCACCTTATGACTCGGAGGGTAAGTGACAGCATTAGGGTTATCATACGGTTATTTGCTCTGGGAATTTTTTCATTGTAGGAGCTTCATAAGATGTGGTTTGTTAGGAATATGAAATTGGCCAATGGGTACGTATAGTTTTTAAATTGTTTCTACAAGGTATAGTCCAAGTATTATTATTATTATTATTATTATTATTATTATTATTATTATTATTACGTCTGGAAGTAAATCCCGAAAAGACAAAGTATATGATTATGTCTCGTGACGAGAATATTGTACGAAATGGAAATATAAAAATTGGAAATTTCTCCTTTGAAGAGGTGGAAAAATTCAAATACCTGTGAGCAACAGTAACAAATATAAATGATACTCGGGAGGAAATTAAACACAGAATAAATGTGGGAAATGCCTGTTATTATTCGGTTGAGAAGCTTTTATCATCCTGTCTGTTGTCAAAAAATCTGAAAGTTAGAATTTATAAAAAAAAAGTTATATTACCGGTTGTTCTTTATGGTTGTAATACTTGGACTCTCACTCTGAGAGAGGAACATAGGTTAAGGGTGTTTGAGAGTAAGGAGAGTAGGAAAATATTTGGGGGTAAAGAGGGATGAAGTTACAGGAGAATGGAGAAAGTTACACAACACCGAACTGCACGCATTGTATTCTTCACCTGACATAATTAGGAACATTAAATCCAGACGTTTGAGATGGGCAGGGCATGTAGCACGTATGGGCGAATCCAGAAATGCATATAGTGTGTTAGTTGGGAGGCCGGAGGGAAAAAGACCTCTGAGGAGGCCGAGACGTAGATGGGAAGATAATATAAAAATGGATTTAAGGGAGGTGGGATATGATGATAGAGAATGGATTAATCTTGCTCAGGATAGGGACCGATGGCGGGCTTATGTGCGGGCGGCAATGAACCTCCGGGTTCCTTAAAAGCCAGTAAGTAAAGTAAGCATTATTATTATTATTATTATTATTATTATTATTATTATTATTATTATTATTATTATTATTATTATTATTAGCTATACACGCAAAATGTGACAGCGAGATGTAGTAGAATATATGGAGGCTCTTTTTATCATAGTTATATTTGAATGATTTATGACAAAATCTGTAGCGAATTTTCGCGAAAAATGACTTTCTGCGAAAAAAAAATTAATTTCTGCGATAATAACGAAGAAACGCATTTTTTAAATTATTTAAAAACAATACACTAGCCTATATTAGTTTTGAATATAATTTAAAAAAATTTTATTATTATTATTATTATTATTATTATTATTATTATTATTATTATTATTAGTTATAAACGCAAAATGCGACAGCCAGATGTAGTAGAATATATGGAAGCTCTTTTTATCATAGTTATATTTGAATGATTTATGACAAAATTTGTAGCGAATTTTCGCGAAAAATGACTTTCTGCGAAAAAAAAAATAATTTCTGCGATAATAACGAAAAAACACTTTTTTTAAATTATTTAAAAAAATACACTATATTAGTTTTGAATATAATTACAAAAAATTATTATTATTATTATTATTATTATTATTATTATTATTACTACTACTACTACTACTACTTACAAATGGTTGTTAAGGAACCCGCAGGTTTATTGCCGTCCTCACATAAGCCCGTCATTGGTCCCTATCCTGTTCAAGATTAATCCACTCTCTATCATCATATCCCACCTCCCTCAAGTCCAGTTTAATATTATCCTCCGATCTACGTCTCGGCCTCCCCAAAAGGTCTATTTCCCTCCGGTCTCCCAACTAACACTCTATATGCAGTTCTGGATTCGCCCACACCTGCTACATGCCCTGCCCATCTCAAACGTCTGGATTTAATGTTGCACAGGTAAAGAACATGTTTATCCCAACGTAAATGTTGGTCGATTATTATTCAGAGATACTTAACTTGAGGAGATTCATTTAGAATAAGACAGTTACAATTATTAGAAAAACAATAACATTAAATACATTTTTTCCGTTATTATTTCAAATCAAATGACAGAGGTACAATGAAATTGATGAAAAGTCTACTGATTTGAGTTGATTCCACGTTGAATATGAGAGCTTCTTTTTCTTTGACTCCTGAATTATGTTCTGGCATCACAACAGAATATCGATGCCCAATTTTCATACTAAAGATTCCATTACTGTCTACTCTAGAGATTCTTTAAGAGGATCGCCTTATTTATGGTCTTCAAAATTTATACCTCTAATTACTTTTCTCCTACAAAAATAGGGACAATTTTGTATGACACGACTTCTAAAACAATACATCTTCCGTTAATATTCAAACCCAAAACAACAACTTTAACCATGAACCCAACTAAACGCGTTCAGACAAAACAAAACATGTTACGGGCATGGTTTCTTACAATGAATAGTCTCAGACTTATGTGACAACATGATTCATGGCCACAAAAACTTTTAATTAGTCCACATCCGATTAATTGATGTTCCATCGCAGCAGGGAGGTAAAATAAACAGCGAATTCCTGGCAAGGCCATTTCTATAACTCGTTCTCAACGGAACGTGTGTTTTATCGCTCGACCAGGAACACCATCCACCAATTAACGGAAAGTAGCGTTGATCCGAGTGACAAATTTACCTCAGTAAGACCCTTGTTATTTGCTATCCTGGGTTCAAATCCTGCCTAAGGCTGGGCTATTGTGTCGTATATAATGTAGCCATGGAGGTGTTAAAAGCTGAGGTAATATCATGGGTTTATAAGCGACCAAGTGGAAGCTAGAATTAACGAGGGATATCAAAACGAACGACTAAAATGGAATGAAGTTTATGTAAATTCATGGCTAAGAACAGATTTATAATGCGAGATAAAACTCCTAAATATAGCGACTACAGTAAATACTGAAGCTATTTTTTCATTCCATGGCTAAATTAGAATTTTGATCATTTTTGTGTCTTAACATCTCTGCAATCACACACTCACAGCCTCAGATATCCATTACAGGAATAATATTAGACATAAGTAACCGCTTTACGTCGACCCTAGTGCTGTGTCAGACTGGAGGTCTGTGATATCACTTCTCACATGACAGGATTAAAATCCCTCTAAACTCATTACAACCCCTCTAAAGTGGTTGCAAGTTAACGTTAGGACACAATGTGGGATTCCTGCAACGTGACTTTGAAAGAACGTCGCTAAGGCAACCGAACACATCAAGTGACGATGATTAGTGGTTCATAATCAAACCAGGATTTCAACTCAAAATAATGTAATCCGAAAGCGTCAAAATTGTGAGTTAACTTCAGCGTGTACCACAAATTCAGAATCAACACAATCACTGTAACATACGACCCCATGTAGGACATAAAATAATGCAACAAAATAATACTATAATATCTCATAGTCCACGCATGTGGAGTAACGGTTAGCACGTCTAGCCGCGAAACCAGGTGGCCCGGGTTCGATTCCCGGTCGGGACAAGTTACCAGGTTGAGGTTTTTTCCGGGGTTTTCCCTCAACCCAATATGAGCAAATGCTGGGTAACTTTCGGTGTTGGACCCCGGACTCATTTCACCGGCATTATCACCTTCATCTCATTCAGACGCTAAATAACCAAAGCTGTTGATAAAACGTCGTAAAATAACCTACTAAAAATAATATCTCATAAACTAATCAGAATAATTTAATTATTTTTCTCGTAAGATGTTAAAGAAGTTGAGAGATTCTGTGGATTGGCCAAGTTCGAACGTCGTTTTCAGTTTTTTTAATTGCAAAAAAAAAAAAAAAAAAAAAAAAAAAAAAAAAAAAAAAAAAAAAAGGAAAAAAAGAAAAGCTCGCTGTATAGATTGGCCAATTCAGACAAATTCCACAAAACAGGAACAACGAAAAATCATGAGATTCTACAATACGCGACATGCATCCTCTAGACGTGATATTAACTACGGTATGAGTGGTTTACGGAAACTGATAGCGTAGAAAAGACAGAGTATCTGACGGTGAAGTTGCAGCCAATGTGGCAAACGTTCCAACACAGTCCCACAAAGTCGATTTGTCGTACGTCACAAAAGTTGCAAATTCCACAAAAAGCCGTCCAAAATGTCCTTCGGAAGCGTCTTAAATTATATCCATAAATTGTCAATTCTGCAGGCAATATAAGCAAAAAAAAAAAAAAAAAAAAAAAAAAAAAGGAGTGAATTTTGGTGTAGATAGGTTGAACAAAAAAGACAAAAGATAACAATTTCTTGCAAAGGGTTCAATCTCTTGGACCCCGCGGTCACCAGAAATTTGCCTACGAAGTTGACTTCAATTAGAAACGTAAATAATTAATATTACAGTTACATTCTGTGTTGCATTACTTAGTGATTGATTGATTTTAATACATTTCAATCGCTAGCGGATAATTTCTTTGAATAATAAAGGAAACATTATAACGAGCTTGGAAAAACAAGAGATATTTTCACGTACCCTCTGTCTTCCACAAACTATGTCGTCAGCTGAAGAAGACCTGGATGTGGTACTGTAAGATATTAACCCAATTTGAGGACATAGAAACACAGCAATATATCCAATTAATTACGACAATGCTGGATTGTACTACGCTGCTAAATTACACAACTCCATTCATTTTAAAATCTAATGCATTAACAACAGTTCCCTCGACATAAATTTGTACTAAGGTACAAGAGTTTGAAATTCTAAAATTGTGCAGTACCGCCCGTTAAAGAGAACACTTGAGTTATGAGTAGCGACTTGCCGGAATAAATGAAATGTCTGGGAGGCTTGCATTGACATAATAGCATGCACTAAATGTAGTTACGAACTGAGAATTCAGTACTTCAACATCAAAGCTACCGACATCAACAGCTTATTCTCCGTTGGAAGGTATTCAAATGGGTTTGTGCGAAGATCCTAGCGAGGTCTAAAGTTACAGAAACCGTTTGAAAAGTGTGACGTCTGCGATAAAGTATTTTCAGTCATTCATCAAGACTATTTTGTGAAATCTAATCTCCCTTAAAGAGAAAGAGGCTTTCAAAATTTAAATTACATCTTTTTTTTAAGAAAATCAATTATTACTGTTTAAGTACAAATTTCACCTAAAAGGGAGAGGTTAAACTACGGCAAAGAAAGAGAGAAAGAAAGAGAAAGAAAGAAAGAAAGAAAGAAAAAAGAAAGTACAAATTTTAATTACAAAAAATAATCAAATTCAAAATCCATTGTTATATTACATTAATTGTGGAGGTTGCGAACAAAACTGGTAATTTCCAAAATAGTTTTTTTTTTTTCAGGAAGTAGAAAAAACTGTATCGAACTTTCACTTTACCCTTAAGTGAACGATAATTTTAGTCTATTGTCGTGCACGTTACGTATGTTGTTGTAATGGTGCCAATAATCATGATTTTAGTTATTTTCTGTACATAAGAGAGAATATCATCGAAATGATAGCCGTCCAAATCTTGGGTTTTAAAATATCGGCATCCTAATCAATTCAAATGAACAAAAAAGAAAATGTAAATTAATGTTAAAAAAATACATAATGAAATTAAAAAAAAAATATTCTGCGACAAGATGTGGTAGCTATCAAAACGATAAACATTTACTGAAAATAAATAATATACATTGAATATTATAAAGATGAATAGAGATAGTGATTGATGATCTTCAATGAAGGTTTTAAAATTGTTGATGCAATTGTCTGAAGAGTCTTATCAGGAACCTTTAATTTTCTCCAATGTTTTGGAAATGTCCGATTTTGTTTGGAAATATGAAGAAAATGTTCACTTTTCTTCGAAAAAAAAACTATTTGACATTTATAACAGTAAAATATACACATCTCCCTGGAGACCCTTCACTTTAATTCTACTGTATCATGGACAAATGAATATATTATAATATAACACTTGTACAATAATTTCAATTGGCAATAAGATATAGGGTAAAGGTTGGTAATATTGCGATAGGAGTAATATTGTGATAGTTCTTTTTGAGAATTTATCACAATTTTACTGAGCGAGAGGAAGATCGGTTTTTTGCGTCAACGTATTAAGGGAATGTTCGTGGACAAATTTGTGCACAAAACCGGTTCTTCTCTCGCTCAATAATATTGTAATAAATTCTCAAAAAGAACTATCACAATATTACCTGTATCACAATTTTCCCAACCTTTACCCTATGTATTATTAACTAGCCAATCACTCTTGCACATAGAAGTGGAAATGACCAATTTTGAATGGATTGATAGCTGTAACACATACAGAATGTTGGAAATATACATTTTCTGATACAAGAAAGGAAATGAAAATATTGGCATTAGTATTATAGGCCTATGGAATTATTCGGTTTTGATTGAAAATACTGATTTCACTAGTTTTTATCATGGAAATGACTGAGTTAAAATAAAAACACTAACATATTCAGAAAGACGCCTCTCTAAACATACCGAAACCGTAAAAAAAAAACATTTTTTTTTCGGTGTAAATGACCGGTTTTATTCGCAATGGACGATTGCACTGATTTAATTGGTGTTTAATCATTTCAATGTCGATAGTAACAACAACAAATATTAAAAAGTTTAATAATGTTTCACAAACGTGTTTTGCTTTGTATGTTGATATTGCTGCGCTTTATTTTGTGACAAAGACATGATTTCAGAATAATGGTAAACCGATTCCAGGTTGAAGAGAACAGGAAAATTCAAGTTGAATTTGTGATCTTTATTCCAATTCAAGTAATATGATTATACCAAATGTTACATTACGAAAGATACCTAAAAAAAATTCACATACGCACAATATTTCAATAATAATAATAATAATAATAATAATAATAATAATAATAATAATAATAATAATATAATAATAATAATAATAACCTTGACGAGGCCGAGTCGTAGATGGGAGGATAATATTAAAATAGATTTGAAGATATGATGGCAGGGACAGGATTAATCTTGTTTAGGATCGGGACCGATGGCGGGCGTATGTGTGGACGGCAATGAACCATCTGGTTCTCTAAAAGCCATAAGTAGGCCTAAATAAGTAAGTAAGTAAGTAAGTAATAATAATAATAATAATAATAATAATAATAATAATAATAATAATACTTACTTTACTTACTGGCTTTTAAGGAACCCGGAGGTTCATTGCCGCTCTCACATAAGCCCGCCATCGGTCCCTATCCTGAGCAAGATTAATCCAGTCTCTATCATCATATCTCACCTCTCTCAAATCCATTTTAATATTACCCTCCCATCTACGTCTCGGCCTCCCCAAAGGTCTTTTTCCCTCCGGCCTCCCAACTAACATTCTATATGCATTTCTGGATTCGCCCATACGTGCTACATGCCCTGCCCATTTCAAACGTCTGAATTTAATTTTCCTAATTTTATTATGTCAGGTGAAGAATACAATGCGTGCAGTTCTGTGTTGTGTAACGTTCTCCATTCTCCTGTAACTCATCCTTCTTAGCATCATATATTTTCCAAATAATAATAATAATAATAATAATAATAATAATAATAATAATAATAATAATAATGATAATAATAATAACTCACAACGGTCAAGAAAGATCGACGTAATGCATTAATTTCTTATTGAATGAAGTGTGTACATTGGATATTGTATTTTCTTTGGCAGTGCGTAAAGAGATTAGTTACTTTTTTATACAGTAGTGTTCTCACTTTGCACACTGATAACAGTGGGTAAAATGCAACTTTACACATTATCAACAGTAATCTCACTAGACGTTTTGAGAAAATCAAAACTCTGGTGGGATTTAATTGACTATTACACGATTAGAAGAAAGTATATAAAGATTAGAAGTAACGAAGTACTCCAATACAATAAAATATTAATTGACTTACGAAAATACAACTGTCTTCAAATGTATTATTGTACCATCTCAACTTTACAAATATTACGCTAGATGCATGCTAGATGGCAGTAGTGTCTTTATACAGACACTGTAATGATTACTATTCAATAAATCTTAATATTAAACAATCTCTGATACGTGACTATCCATAATATCATATAGCAGAAGTTCTTTTTATCCTCTCAGAGCAGAAGCTATAACATAACCTAACTAATATACACAAGTGTTAGAAAAGTTTTAATTAACGACGATGACATAAAAAATAAACATGAATAATTTTAAAAGGAATAATTATTGAATGTACAGTTTTGAAATTTGAATGTGGTTGGTGGTTCGATTGATGTTATATTGGACGTGTGCGTAATAGAAGTGGAACTCGTTGATTTAGGCCTACATGATGTATTCAACTTATTCAGAATTTCCGAATGAATAATTTTAAAAGGAATAATTATTGAATGTACAGTTTTGAAATTTGAATGTGGTTGGTGGTTCGATTGATGTTATATTGGACGTGTGCGTAATAGAAGTGGAACTCGTTGATTTAGGCCTACATGGTATATTCAAATTATTCAGGATTTCCGAATGGTGCTCTTCATTTATTTGTAAATCGGATTTCAGAAGATGCATAGGTATGATCAGTGATTTTTATTAATTCTTGTTCTTGAATGCCAATGCGAGTCATATTTGAAACTGCTGTGCATCGACTGGAGTGGTTTGTAATTTTATATATATTTTTGACGTCCAGACCAGCGCAGTTTCAAATGTTGGCAAACAAAGAAACAAATGCTAGGGACGCGATAAAATTAAACAAATGCTAGGGACGCGATAAAATTAAACAAATGCTAGGGACGCGATAAAATTAAACAAATGCTAGGGACGCGATAAAATTAAACAAATGCTAGGGACGCGATAAAATTAAACAAATGCTAGGGACGCGATAAAATTAAACAAATGCTAGGGACGCGATAAAATTAAACAAATGCTAGGGACGCGATAAAATTAAACAAATGCTAGGAACGCGATAAAATTAAACAAATGCTAGGGACGCGATAAAATTAAACAAATGCTAGGGACGCGATAAAATTAAACAAATGCTAGGGACGCGATAAAATTAAACAAATTCTAGGGACGCGATAAAATTAAACAAATGCTAGGGACGCGATAAAATTAAACAAATGCTAGGGACGCGATAAAATTAAACAAATTCTAGGGACGCGATAAAATTAAACAAATGCTAGGGACGCGATAAAATTAAACAAATGCTAGGGACGCGATAAAATTAAACAAATGCTAGGGACGCGATAAAATTGTACGATAAGCAACCATGATTGGTTGAAATACGTCCTTTTATTGGTCAAAAGTAGTATGACGTAGTAAGAGTGTAATAGTCGTAGAAAAATATCTGTTATTTGTGTAAACTCAGTCTGTTGTAATTTTATGTTTTTCAAGTATTTTCATATCTCTCTCTCTCTCTCTCTCTCTCTCTCTCTCTCATATTTTAAGTTCAGAATTTAGTTACTTCCATTAGAAGAACAGAAGAGTACTACTTCATAAAAATGTTTGTTTTTAGTGGAATTTTCTTCTCACAGACACTCACTGAAATTGCTTCAGCATTCACTTTAAAACGCGTCCATATCAAACCTCGCCCATGAATCCTGAACAGCCTGAAGTTCTGCATTGCAGTAATATTCGATACTGCGAACGTTACAAGTGTTTGAAATTGCAAGTCACCCATGTTAGTGAAATCTTTCAGCCATGAAATGAATCCTGACAGCTGGTAGAATATGTACGTAGTCGGTGGCACTGGGCCCAACATCTTAACATGCTCTCGTGCTCCACAGGATGTGGCCCTCCTTTCTGGGGCATCGCAGCATATGAATGAAAAATCAAGTCTCAGCTTCGCGCTGCTGTGATGTACTACAATTTACCAAGCCATTTAAAACACGTCAGCATGTATCATAGCCGTATTATAAATAGATTAGCAGGCCTGGTGCCGTGCCACTCTGAAATATGAACCTTGAGGAATACGAACGTCCGCAACCTTTAATTAATGAGGGCGAGGGATAAAAACACAGAGAAACGTCGCTGCCGCAGGAATTATGGTGACAAATAACATGAAACGCCTCGCACCTATTCGTGGAGAAATTAGGCATGTCTCTGTGCCCGAAATTCCAGTGACAATGACTTTCATAATATTTACAAAAAATGTTATGTCTAACAAATGTATAAACGAAAATATTTCATTTTAAATCTATACTAATAATAAATCTGTAGCAGAAATTTTTCTGGTAATTTTCGATTTTCCAAACATAATTGGTCCTAACGTAATTATATAATTAACTACCCTGAAACCTAAAATCGGTTTTTTGAATTTTTTTTTCTATGTCTGTCTGGATGTTTGTTACCTTTTCACGCGATAATGGCTGAACCGATTTATATGAAAATTGGAATATTACAGACGTGGACAAATTATTAACAAAATTGACGATTTTTATGACAATTCTGTTTACAAAATTTGACTTTTCAATTTAGACTACAGTTGACAATTTTGGATATTTCCATCATTACAGTAGACAGAAATATGCAAAAATGTCAACTGTAGTTTAAGTTGAAGTGTCAAGTTTTGTAAAAATATATAATAAAAATCTTCAATTTTGCTAATAATTTGTAAATTAGCAAAAATGTCAACTGCATTGAAGAGTCAAATTTTGTAAAAATATAAAACAAAAATCTTCAGTTTTGCTAATAATTTGGAAATATCCAAAATGTCAGCTGTAGTCCAAATTGAAGAATGAAATTTTGTAAAAATATACAATAAAAACCTTCAGTTTTGCTAATAATTTATAAATATGCAAAAATATCAAATGTAGTCCAAATTGAGGAGTTAAATTTTGAAAAATATACAATACAAATCTTCAGTTTTGGTAATAATTTGGAAATACACAAAAAAGTCAACTGTAGTCTAAATTGAAGAATCATATTTTGTAACAATATATAATATAAATCTTCAATTTTGCTAATAATGTGTCCACGTCTGTAATTGAGTTCGTTGTAACTTAGATTTTAGGCTATATGGCATTCAAAATACTTTATTTAAAAGGGGGGATTATAAGGGGGCCTGAATTAAATAAATCGAAATATCTCGCTTATTATTGATTTTTATGAAACATATTACATAACAAAAGTTTCTTTGAAAATGATTTCCGATAAGTTTTATTCTTTACAAAATTTTGATAGGACTGATATTTAATGAGATAAATGAGTTTTAAAATTAAAAAAACGCCATCTAAGACGGTGCAATAAGAACAAATGACTTCGTCTATAAGAGGCCTTGGACAGCAACAATCGAAAAAGGGGCCTTGGACAGCAACAATCGAAAAAGGGGCCTTGGACAGCAACAATCGAAAAAGGGGCCTTGGACAACAACAATCGAAAAAGGGGCCTTGGACAACAACAATCGAAAGCTATTGAACATAGCCTACAGAGGATGTTTCTGTGTTTGTAGGAAGTAATATCGGAAGCTAAATTAACCGATTTGTATAATTAATTATTATTTCACCATTGGAAAGTGTAGTTTCTCTAGATGGACATAATGCTATAATGTTATTACAGTAACTTCTGAGTAAATCGAGGACAGGTAAGATTAAAATAGCTTCTTATGCACAGAAAATTTGATAGGCTATTTTGTACATTCGTTTTCTGTATTTATTAAAATAATATTTATGTACACATTCATTTTAATCTCAGAGAATTAAAGAACAACGAGAGTGTATTGATTTAGTATGCAGTAATAGTACGTTAGCTTAGCAATCCATTATTTTATAATTCAAATTTCAACTATGCTCAATTGAATCGTGTTAAAATACACACGATTTATCCGTCTAACAAACACGAATGTTCCCTGGATCAAACGTCCTATTTTAATTATGTAATTACTTTATATTTATTTCTAACAGGTGAAGCGGAGCGCACGGGTATGGCTAGTTAAGAATAAAGCAAGGATGGATTATTAAAAAAAGGTGTAGCTAGGATTTTTTTTTCCACTGGTCGTAAAGTAGCTATACATATTGAACTGTATGTAATGTCATTAATTTCAGGGAGTTATTTCTTGAGATATTTCTAACAAAAAAAAGTTTAATATAATTTTATTCATTTTTGCTTCCTTTAGAGATAAAAATTGTTTTATATAAAACATTTCACAGCATATTTTAGGAAAGCCATTTAATTAATTCCCAATATGTCAATTTAAGAGAGCAGAGTATTATGATAATAATGTGATTGAAAGAATTTCAGTTTTGTGTTTTAAATGTGTTGATCCGAACAAATGTAGAATGTAAATTCCTTTGGGGAATGAAAAGTTACAATTATTCGGATCAAATTTCTGTATATTTAAAGACAAAACTAAAATTATTTCAGCCATTTATTATAATAATACACTGCTCCCTTAAATTGACTCAGCATATTGAGAATTAAATCAGAGACTTTCCCAAAACACGCTATGAAATGTTTCAAATAACACAATTTTTAACTGCTTAAAGGAGCAAAATCTAGCAGAATTGAATTAAACTTTTTTTGTTTGAAATATCTCAAAGAATACGCCCCTGAAATTAATGATAATACTTCCAATTCAATCTGTATAAGAATATCTTCACTTCCCGGTTATGATTTAGTGTAACGCAAGAATTCAGTTCCTTCACCATGTTTTGAGTGATATTGCTGTTTATGATTTATGTAGGCTTCAACATTATTCAATATTCACTCAAGTAAAAAGATGGACTTTCATTCTCTGGAATGCATACGAAAGGTTTTTCAAAAGTAAGACATACATTTAATTGCTAATATTTTCCACACAATCTTAAAAACTGCTCTTCTGAGATCGCCTTCATGTTTTTATGAGGACGGCGCTATTCATAATGTGATCGACCAATCCGTCCCTTGTTCCACTTAGTTTCCTACACCCACAGACAGGAATAAAGTCTGGGGTCCATGGTGGTCACGTGACCACCGCGACCGATCCATCGTTCGGGAAATGTGAGATTTAGATGATGTGTTACCTGGCGGCTAAAATGTACAAGGACTCCTTACAGTCAAGGAAACTTAAACAGCTGTTTACTAACACTCATTATGAACAATGCTACCGTCAGACGATCTAAGAAGAGAGACACACGTATTTATAATGTGAATCACTCCCGGATAAACTGTCTAGATTTTGAATATATAACCAAAGTCACCGTTTCTGGCGTGTGAAATAAGTAGTGGGAACGCTGAACGTGAGTATCTTATCTTTGTCGCAATGTGTGGGAGAGATAGCTGACAACTATGATTGGCAGACTGCTGACGTGACTTCTGTTTAGGAGGCGCCACCTTCTCTCAGCCGAAGTGACAACAGATGCCACTGACTGGGCAAAGTACTGAAGGACACGTCCCAGGACCGGGAAGTGGGAGTATCTTGCCTTTATCGCAGTCAGTCGACAATAAGACTGACAACAAACACTGTGATTGGCAGATTGCTGACGTGAGGTGTATTTGGCTACACTGCTCACTGACTGACTTTTTACTTAAGGACACACGCCAGAAACGCTGGCGCTGGCTGTAAATATAATCTGACCAATAGTTTACGAGAAATCGCTGCATACAGACGGAATGAACAAAAAAAAAAAGCACTTTTCCGGTACGTGTACGTGTACTTCCGCGAAATTTTCGAAGTATTTTCTTTTTGCAGCATTATATACTTCCTCTACTGTTCAATTAAAGGATGAAAATAAGTGTTCCGGGGCCGGGTATCGATCCCGGGATCTCTGGTTGAACGTACCAGCGCTCTACCACTGAGCTACCCGGGAACTCCACCCGACACCGTCTCAACTTTTCCCTTTATATCCACACAACTCGCGTGGGCTGACGAAACGCCAGAGACCCACAACGAGTGCACACAAACTCTGTGTGACTTGGAATTGTGGTTTTCTGTTAACGTACACAGTAACGTATATATTATGAACATCTAGTCACACAGAGATTGTGTGCACTCGTTGTGGGTCTCTGGCGCTTCGTCAGCCCACCCGAGTTGTGTGGATATAAAGGGAAAAGTTGAGACGGTGTCGGGTGGAGTTCCCGGGTAGCTCAGTGGTAGAGCGCTGGTACGTTCAACCAGAGGTTCCGGGATCGATACCCGGCCCCGGAACAATTTTTCCCTTGAAATTATTCAAATCTGCTTTACAGGGAGCTTCACCTGAAAGACTAGATTTTCATGATGAAAATAAGTGTTAAAATGAACGAAAATGGGCTCAAAATAAACAGCACGACAAGGGCTTTCCATAAGGAAGAAAAAGGCAAGACTACGACAATGCTGAGATAACAAAACATGCTATTTGCCTAGTTCATTATACAATGTGGAAGATAGCTTCATATCTAGGAACAAATCTCGATGTGATTGTCGCAGCAAAATTACTTCCACGATAAGTGACTCATATCTCTGCAAAAACAGACTGGAAGCAACTGATACTTAAAAGAGTCTAGAAAGAAATACGACCCACTCTAGGAACAGCCCCATCTTATAGATCATCGCGTTGGCACGAAATGTGTTGTAGGTCAACTCACACAACGGATATCATAAGCGAAAGTTGTTTACAGATCCTCTGCCAAACAGTGCGCGTCGCAATACATGTCTCCCTCCTGATAAGCTTTCAGGAAAAGAATGTCTGCAGAACTCAACATATGACGTCCTCGCATCCGCGGGTCCATCAGGAATCTCTCCGGGGAACCCCCTGCAAGCCTGTTTGCATGGGGGCTCCCAGATAAAGCGCGGATGGCTATTAAACGTCGTTTTCAGAGATGAAATGGCCTTTGGAGGGTGGGGGCAGGGGTGGGTGGATTTGTGTGCCTGGGCCCATAATCCACATGGAACGTGCTGCAACGTAGAAAGAGAGGGTGAGGTGATGGAGGGGTCAAACCCAGACGACGTAATTTCCTCTCAGGGGACTGCACCACCAGGAGCACCAGATAATTCGTATGCAAAAGCTGCGGCAGCGTGAAGAGGGTGGGGTAACTTTTAAATATAAAGGGGAGAATGTTCAATTGGTTTTATGAACAAGCGAAGGCGCTAAAAATTAAATCCTTTTTTTATTTATGCAATATCTTCATTTATTTACATGCCAGTGACTAGTCTGTAAACAACAACAACAACAATAATAATAATAATAATAATAATAATAATAATAATAATAATAGTGGCCGCCATGGTGGTCTAGCTGCTAGAACGTTGAACTTATTACCGTGTGGACCCGGGTTCGATCCCTGGCGTATCCCCGATTTACAACTTGTGTTCAGAAAGCCGGTGGTCCAGATTACACAGCGGTTTTCTCTGGGAGTTACGGTTTCCCTATGGCACCCAACAAATCATCATCTCATCTCATCGTGGGTGTAGCGTAGATCAGCCTCCTATGGCGCACCTTAGGCAACGACTATGTCGATAAATTGGTTTACAAAACTGGTTTCATATCGGTGAAAGACGAACAGTCAAATATCCACCTTTAGTTAAAAAGTAATGATAATAAAAATATTATTATTATTATTATTATTATTATTATTATTATTATTATTATTATTATTACTTACTTACAAATGGCTTTTAAGGAACCCGCAGGTTCATTGCCGCCCTCACATAAGCCCGCCATTGGTTCTATCCTGTGCAAGATTAATCCAGTCACTATCAACATATCCCACCTCCCTCAAATTCATTTTAATATTATCCTCCCATCTACGTCTCGGCCTCCTCAAAGGTATTATTATTATTATTATTATTATTATTATTATTATTATTATTATTAAAACTCTATAATATCATGCATTTTGTGCTTCATACATGGCAAAATCATTCGACAAGAAATAATAATTATTGATTTTTTGTAAGTTATTTTACAACGCTGCATCAACATCACAGGTTATTTAGCGTCTGAATGGAATGAAGGTCATAATGCCGATGAAATGAGTCCAGGGTCCAGCATCGATAGTTACCCAGAATTTTCCCATATTGGATTGAGGGAAAATCCCGGAAAAAACCTCAATCAGGGATTCGAACCCGGGCTACCTGGCTACCTGGTTTCACGGATAGACGCGCTAACCGTTACTCCACAGTTGTGGACTTATTGATGTCAAATAATTATTATTAGACATAGGACTATATAATTCAACTGCCTTCTGAAAGATGCAATGGAAAGAATGGTGAACGGGAGATGAGTTCGGGGCAGAAGAAATCAGATGATAGACGACTATAAGATTTATGGATCATATACGGAGACTAAGAGGAAGGCAGAAAATAGGAAAGACTGGAGAATGCTTGATTCGCAGTGAAAGACCTGTCCTTGGGTAGAACACTATGAATCAATGAAATGAATGAATACATTATAATTCTTAAATTCAAGATCTCCTCGAAATAAGGATTTAACCAACAGAACTATAATTCATGTTTCAGGAGAAAGAAAAATTACTTGAGGGACTATTTTATTAGGTCTATATTTACTAGCACAACCATTTGACTTATGAGGGGCTCACAACCAGAGTGGACCAAGTCCACCAGTGATCAGTTTGTAGATTAATACAATGTCGGATGAAGAAAACTTAGATTTATTCATTGCCATAACAAACAAAGTCCATAACTCATTTGTTACTCCACAGAGGGCAGCATTTCCTATGGAAGGTGAATGTTGCTAAGCGTGAGCCAGGAACTTTAAGACTCAATATCTCAGAACTATTCCAGATGAACTTGGTCCACTCTGGTTGTGAAACCCTCATATAATAGATAAAAGTTTATTCAGCTATTGATTGCAATAATTTATTATTATAAAAATGCTTAAAAATTATTTTTCCACCTGAATCACATATTTTATGCTCGACCATGGCGAAATGTAGTAATTATACACCTGGTAGCAGACCTTTAATGCATGTCATTAAAGTACACCTACTCATTAAAGTACAGGTCTTCAGCCAATGATAACTCAGCTTACAGGTGTTCAGCCAATGACAAGTCAGCTTTGTACCGTTATAAAACCGCAAGTATCGATTATTCTCGGATATGCAATCGAAAGAGAATTAGCGAAAAGTCACGGAGCCTGGAAATCCAATACTGTCGCAGAAGGTTATGTTCTGTTACTATAATAATTAGCGTTAATTGTAAATAATATTCAAATAAATTCAATTTGTCATCTCGTTTTTCAATGTCGAATTCAATAATCAAGGTTATATCAAGTTTAACGGGATTACATCAAGGTCAATGGCATTATTGTTCCTCGGAAAAAATCAATACTTTCGCGTCTGCACACATCTCACAATTCACGACCTAGAACAAGGTCACTTCCGATCTTGTCAGATACAAATAAAATGTATACATCTGAATAATTTCAAGTTAGAAATATGGTCGAGCATAAAAAGTCGTATGAAACTTGCCTATAATGGTAATTAAGATGCTCGTATGAATATTATGAAACTCGCTTGCGCTCGTTTCATAAACAACCATACTTGCGTCTTAATTACTATCATTATAGGCTCGTTGCATAATGTACTATTAATAAATTAATCCTTTTTCCGGAAAGGTCTTCAATTATAGTTTCCTTCTGGATGTTGCTAACACCTCTGAAAGTAAATGTCAACTCTACATCAGAAAGGCACGGACACTAAACCCGACTATGATACGTTCATCATAAAAGCAGACTGTACAATGCTGCAAAGTGCGCTTCTCTAAATCTTGTCATCCGCGGAAAAGAAAAGAGCGTCGCTCTGTGCAGGCCGCTACTTGTAGTCCAGGCTTAAGACCGTTCTACTCCGTACCTATACGTATGAAAGGGATGAGGATCCCGGAGGAAATCCCGGAGAAACGAACTGGGAGGATCCGGTCTCCTGTCTCTACCTGTCACCCGGAATTAAATGATGGGATAGAATAAAGGGAGGGACGCTGCAATTGGACCGCGCGGTCTGACCCTCTGTGTGGGAGAAGCATTTTCTCCCTTATTCTCCAATCTTCCTTCCACAACTCAGAGTTACTCTGTGTGTGTGTGTGGCCATGCATGGGAGGTTATTTGTAAGCAAAGGGAATGAATGAGCGGATCACCTTCCCAGGAAATGGAAGGCATCACCTCGTTCCAATAAGCTTAGTGGAAACTGCCTCCAAATACCTACTCAAGTAAATCATTTTAAAATTATTCTATGCAGTGAAATTCAGCTCTGATACTACGCTTTAGAAGTCGTGCACGCAGTGGAGAAACGCTAGGATAGCTTCGTCCAACTTCTGTTCTGTCACTTCGATGTTAGGAAAAAGAAAATAACAGCAACATTACAATCACAAATCATTTCTAGCTGCGACTGATCTTGTCACTAATTTTCCTTTGAAAAACAACAGCAAAAATTAATCACTGATCAAGCGAAAATTATTTCATTTATCTTCTGATATTACTTGAATATCACTTGAAAAAGTAACGGCAACAATGCAATCATATATTTCATCCAACGTCCGATCTTATCACTACGTTCCTTTGAAAAGCAACAGCAACAATGAACCACTGATCACGCTAGAATCATTTCATTCATCTTCTGAACGTGTCGATTGAGGTTGCTTTAAAAAGTAACAGCAATAACTCAATCACATATCATTTCATCCAAAGCTGATCTTGTCACTACGTTCCATTGAAAAGAAGCAGCAACAATGAATTACTGATCAAGCTAGAATTATTTCATTTATCTTCTGAAAGTGTTGCTTGAGTGTTATTTTAAAAAGTAACAGCAATAACTCAATCACATATCATTTCATCCAAAGCTGATTTTGTCACTACGTTCCCTTGAAAAGAAACAGCAACAATGAATCACTGATCACGCTAGAATCATTTAATTTATCTTCTGAACGTGTCGCTTGAGTGTTGCTTTACAAAGTAACAGCAATAACTCAATCACATATCATTTCATCAAACGTCTGATCTTGTCACTACGTTCCCTTGAAAAGAAGCAGCAACAATGCATCACTGATCACGCTAGAATCATTTCATTTATCTTCTGAACGTGTCGGTTGAGGTTGCTTTAAAAAGTAACAGCAATAACTCAATCACATATCATTTCATCCAACGCCTGATCTTGTCACTACGTTCCCTTGAAAAGAAACAGCAACAATGAATCACTGATCACGCTAGAATCATTTTATTCATCTTCTGAACGTGTCGGTTGAGGTTGCTTTAAAAATTAACAGCAATAACTCAATCACATATTATTTCATCCAACGCCTGATCTTGTCACTACGTTCCATTGAAAAGAACCAGCAACAATGAGTTACTGATCACGTTAGAATAATTTCATTTATCTTCTGAACGTGTCGCTTGAGTGTTGCTTTAAAAAGTAACAGCAATAACTCAATTGCGTATTATTTCATCCAACGTCTGATCTTGTCACTACGTTCCCTTGAAAAGAAACAGCAAACAGTGAGTCACTGATCACGCTAGAAACATTTCATTCATCTTCTGAACGTGTCACTTGAGTGTTGCTTTAAAAATAACAGCAGTAACTCAATCGCGTATTATTTCATCTAACGTCTGATCTTGTCACTACGTTCCCTTGAAAAGAAACACCAAACAATGAATCACTGATCACGCTAGAAACATTTCATTCATCTTCTGAACGTGTCGCTTGAGTGTTGCTTTAAAAATAACAGCAATAACTCAATCGCGTATTATTTCATCCAACGTCTGATCTTGTCACTACGTTCCCTTGAAAAGAAACACCAAACAATGAATCACTGATCACGCAAGAAACATTTCATTCATCTTCTGAACGTGTCGCTTGAGTGTTGCTTTAAAAATAACAGCAATAACTCAATCGCGTATTATTTCATCTAACGTCTGATTTTGTCACTACGTTCCCTTGAAAAGAAACACCAAACAATGAATCACTGATCACGCAAGAAACATTTCATTCATCTTCTGAACGTGTCGCTTGAGTGTTGCTTTAAAAATAACAGCAATAACTCAATCGCGTATTATTTCATCTAACGTCTGATCTTGTCACTACGTTCCCTTGAAAAGAAACAGCAACAATGAATCACTGATCACGCTAGAATCATTTCATTCATCTTCTGAACGTGTCTTCTGGTCGGGGCAAGTTACCTAATTGAGGTTTTTTCCGGGGTTTTCCCTCAACCCAATATAAGCAAATGCTGGGTAACTTTCGGTGCTGGATCCCAGACTCATTTCGCCGGCATTATTACTTTCATCCCATTCAGACGCTAAATAATCTAAGATGTTGATAAAGCGTCCTGAAATAACCTACTAAAATAAAAAAAAACAGCAATAACTCAATCGCGTATTATTTCATCTAACATCTGATCTTGTCACTACGTTCCCTTGAAAATAAACACCAACAATGAATCACTGATCACGCTAGAATCATTTCATTTACCTCTTGAACGTGTCGCTTGAGTGTTATTTTAAAAAGTAACAGCAATAACTCAATCACATATCATTTCATCCAACGCTGATCTTGTCACTACGTTCCCTTGAAAAGAAACAGCAACAATGAACCACTGATCACGCTAGAATTATTTCATTTATCTTCTGAACGTGTCGATTGAGGTTGCTTTAAAAAGTAACAGCAATAACTAAATCACATAATTTATCATTTCATCCAACGCCTGATCTTGTCACTACGTTCTGTTGAAAATAAACAGGAACAATGAATCACTGATCACGCTAGAATTATTTCATTTATCTTCTGAACGTGTCGATTGAGGTTGCTTTAAAAAGTAACAGCAATAACTAAATCACATAATTTATCATTTCATCCAACGCCTGATCTTGTCACTACGTCTGTTGAAAATAAACAGGAACAATGAATCACTGATCACGCTAGAATCATTTCATTTATCTTCTGAACATGTCGATTGAGGTTTCTTTAAAAAGTAACAGCAATAACTCAATACATATCATTTCATCTATCTTCTGAATAATTTCATTTATATTTTGACCTCCTCGCTTCATTGGTATTAGCGTTTCATGATTACGACCTGTCTTCCACTGTTGTTCTATTCAGGCCCATGTTATTTTGGGTATAGTCTAGCAGTCAGAGTTCGGGATAGTTTATTCTCTTCCTCTCTCTTTCTCTCAAGCAACCACACAAACCCTCAGAAATGTCGGGGCTACTCCAAAACAATATTTTGCTTTTTCACTGTGCACTGTCTGTGATGTGGACATAGCACAGGGCATTATATTGTCAACGAAGAAAGTGAAACGGGATTCGAACTGACGACGGTAACATCCAAGCAACGTCTATCCTAACAGCATGTAAATACAGACACCGCCGGGCTGCAGCGACTTATGAGGAGGGGGAGGCACGCACGAGTACTTGAGCCACGTCTCCCGAGATCTGCCTCGTGGACTTGATCCCGGGGCTTTGCTTGCACGAGTCATTAACTCTCTGACCGCTAATCCCCCTCCGGTCCGGTCCGGTAGTCCGGCGCGGCGCGATATGATAGCGTTCATCCCTCTCGCCGTGTGCAGTCTCCGCCATCGATTAAACAGTTCTTATGACTTTTCAGCAACGGAATGAACGCAAACAAATTTGTGTAACATGAGTTTGCTGCACCCCCCGCTCCATTGTACGGTCTACTCCTCTCTTTCCAGAGAGTTTATTCCAAATTATACTTACATCTATAGGTTACTTCATTATATCCTTTGCGAATATGGGTATTAAAACAGGTGATCTTCCTAAGCGAAAAAAAAAAAAAAAGAACGGTGTATGCTGTCTATATGCGCGAATATGCCGTGGGTAGAATTACCTGTTAAGGTAGACGTCACCAGAGACAACATTTCTTGTTTCCATATACCCTGAATACCCGGTATATCTTCGCTGTGCTGAATCGTGCTTTATCGTTTCTAGCCATTGATTATAAGCATATTTTCTCTCTTCACTCAACTTCACTCACGAATGTTTGTAATTTAACGTATAAACTTATGATTGTTGCATAATTGAGATTGTAGCCTGGTCCGTTACAAATCGTCGACATCACTGTGAACGTTCTATCGCTTCGCTTTCTCGAGTTACACTGCCTCGGATGCCGAGTTGTCAAGTCGTGCCTCAACTTTTCGCTCCCGCGTATCGCTAGATGACGTCACCCGCTCCAACTCAAGGTCACGTTGGATACATTGATCCTTCGTCTGTCGATAGCCGTTTACTTGATTGGAATATGTCTTGTAGTTTATGTTCATTTTCTGCTGGTAAAACTTGTGCCTCTATTTTATATGAAAATTTAATTGTATTTTTCAATCTATTTTCAACCCCGTAGAGGAAACTGTTAATTACTTCACGTCGAAACCTTCCCTAAAACTGCATACATTAATAGATCTCTACAGCATATAATGTACAAATACAAAAACAAAATTAGCTATCCAAATTAAATTGTAACGTTGCTAAACTGAAGGTTCAATAGAAGATTATATTTCTCACTGAGCTGGGAAAGCACATTGAATGCACGAGGTCAACTAGGAGGCCTATGTCACGTGATAGAATGGAGATTCACGGAGATGACAACTATACTCTTCAAGTAGGTCTATGGTCTAAAAATTCCAAATAATATTGACATCTTTACAGTTAGCATACCGATGGCTAAGAAGTTATTTCTCATATCTACAAAAATGATAATTTAGTTTTAACCACTTTATTATTTAGAATAATTAGGTTATTGTATTTACAAAATTGGACAGTTAACTAATATTTTGCCCTCGAGTAGAAGATCTTGCAAAGTAGAAACATAAAAAAAAAGTTTGTCTATTTTGAGAGAAATTAATTTTTAAAACTCTTTTCTGATTCAACTACAAATTCACAGATACAAGGTATCGAAACACTATTCCTATATTCCTTTGAGATCCTGCACAGACTGAACGGAAATTTAGACGTGAGTTCATTAACAGTTGTCTTGAAAAGTTGGATTGAAAAAGAAGAAAAAAGCGAAACAAGAAATATAGAGATACAAGTAAATTTTGATAGGTACCTTGTTTCTTTCTATGGACTGTAGGGGCTACATAATGCAGAAACGTCGGTCATAAAAGGCTGAGAACCTCCTCGAGTTTATGGGCATGATATTTTAAAGAGCCAGCCAGAATCTCTTCTCCGCGACATGACAATATTCTGAGGTCGAGGGTGAGCGGCGTCCGCATCCAGGAAACAGAATCCACGCATGTAAACACACAGTTAGCCTTTACTGAGCTATATAAGTCGGCGGGTGTCCTCAGAGGAAATAGTAGCTATTTTAGAGATGTAAGTTAGGCCATTGTATCTTACGAAATGGTATGGATATTGCCCACGTAAAATGTCCGTTCTGGGGTTTTGGGAGGAGGGAAGTTTTTCTCTTCTTTTCTGTAAATGGTGTGGGACAGACATTCGTGCGCTGTTTTCCCTCTCCCCGAAGCAGTGCTGGATGCAAATCTTTGGGGATAATAAATCCAATTTCATTCTACTTGTGGCAAGTTCCGTGTAGTGCAGTGCCAAGAATCGGCACAATGTCTCTTCGGGGAGGTACATATTTTTCACTTTGTGAAGCTTTTTGCATACGACAAGAGGTCTTCGAGAAACAGGAATGCAAGTTAGAATGACATCAGTAGTCTCGTCTGAAAATATTCTCAATTAGATTTTACGTTTGTAAATATATAGGCCTATACTCTTGTCGCTCTCGCTGATCTACTGGTTACCATGGCAACCATTAAACCCAATATTCATAAGCTTATACTTAGGCGGAAATGAAGCTAGAATATCCATATCTAGAGTTACTGCATATAAAAAGAATCCTGTTTCCGGGAGAGAGCTCCAGCTGAAATTTATCATTTGTTTCTCACGTCGAATATCGACACCAGAGTGCTGCATTGGAGTTAAATCGCTCGCTTGAACTCGGTCGAGTGTCACACCTTCGAGTGAGATACGATCGGTCGTGATACGCTCGTAATAAATAGAAGCACAGTACAAGGTCATCTCACCGACATGTCTCATCCGTATGGAAGGCGACAGATAAGATACACATATGTTTTGCTCACACGGTAAAAATAAGGCTTTATTTTCTGCGTTTATGACAAACGTTTAATGGAACAGTCAATGGAACGTACCAAAACAGGAACAAGAAGTTATAAATAAAGTAGTATGAAAAACTTCGATATACAGTTATTATTGCTAATTAATAATTATTCAATATTTGATTTACCACATATATAATATGATAGGTCCATACATAGTGTTCCGCCTATATACTGCGACAACTTAGAAATGTTTTACAAAATGTTATTGATATAGCAGTAGATTAATAACAATATTAGTACAGAGATAACGCCACAGAAAATATAACAAAACGAATAATCATGCTGCACAACTGTTACAGACGCGAAGATTGATACACTAATTATTAGAGATTATTATTATTATTATTATTATTATTATTATTATTAGTATTATTATTATTATTATTATTATTACTACTGGAAAACTTGATACAGTTCTTGCATTATCTTAATTGTGTTCTCCGTTTATGATAATTACATTTACATCCAGTAACATCTATCAGATGTGGCAAAAACAAAATCACTCCTGTATGGAAAAAAAAAAAAGCTTTTACCTAAAACATTTATATTATATTTTAAAGCAAGTTTTGTAATTGTACTATGGAGAGGTTAGTTAAACAATGCAAAGTTTTGAAATGATAAACATCTATGATGTTACTACACAGTTCATCACTGTAACAAGAACGAATGTCTAACGCTCGGCTTATACCGCTCAAGGATTTATCGCTCGTGACAATTTTACCCATCATGCATGTGCGCTACCTATCGGATTATGCTATGAACTACTTGGCGCTCGAGCGAAAACGTCCGATGCAGACCTCTGATCGACACTGAAATAAACTCTTCAGTCGAAAGCGTCAATATCGTAATTCATTTATTATTATAAGAAAAAATCGATTGAATATTATGACGTTGCATTATGAGCAATAGGAAATACGCTTACTGTATTAACTTACGAGCTATAAACAGTAGAAATAACCCAATCAAGGAACAAGGGAAAGTCTTCAATTTTATACAAACTCAATAATGGAAAAAGAACCATCCAGACGGCAGGGAGAGTATTCAATCTACGTGAGTGCTTTTTTCCCTTTGTGAAGCCCTAATCTTCACTTATCGACCACAAACACGTCATAACAAAACCGCAGAACCAATTTATTTGAAATGTTTTCATTGTTCTTCTTCGACGTTGATTTACTACTGTTAGTGGCCGCGTAGGCCCACTTCCTTACTGCGATCAGATCACAATGGTTTACGATTCATTCATGAACAGTTTAACGACTAGATGATCATTCTACTTCTACACGATAATCATTTCCTTTGTGTATATTTAATATAAAATTCCGGTATCGATTCATTATGTTTTTCTCGCTTATTGAAAGCGTCAAATAACGAAAGGTCCCTAGAACAGTCAATTGGCAATGAAATCAACTTTCAACTTCAGAAACAAAACCAACAGTTGTACAAATCTGTACATAAACTCTCGACTCCCTGGAGTTCTGCAGTAGGGTCATTAGTTTGACACTAATATTTTCGCTTTTCTTCTTTGAACTTCAACTGAAACCTCCCTTCTTCCACATGGATGGCTCTCACCCGCCTCTTGCCAACTTCAAATTGTTTCAACATCAATTTTAACCCCATTCTCCAACTTTTCCCTCTCATTTCTTGCTTCAGAAAATATCAAGACAGAAAATTAAAATATATATATATATATATATATATATATATATATATATATATATATATATATATATATATATATCAGAAAAGGCTTAACATAAACTGAACTTCTGATAGAGTCGAATAACTGAATGACTGGTTGGTACGAAATCACTTTTAAAAGATGGTGAAATCACGAAATTCTCATACGAAATATGTTTGTTATGCTCATGTTCTTTGAAGTTATCTTCATATTTAAAAATAATTTTAGCGTCCGGCTGATTAAAGAAATTGTCTATAAACTTACGTAAAAACGTTTTAGGTAAAAATGTATCAAACCATTTAAATATGTATATTATTTTTAATGTACCGAAGTACATATGATATTTCCAGTGGCGTAGCGTCAATGTAAGCTAAAAAGCTTAGCTTCCCCAGTTAATAATGATTTCATAATAAACCTGCAGTTTATGGAGAAAATTATTTATCAATTTTAATAGAATTTATATTTACGCTTTAAATGTTGTGATGCGGCAGCTCAGGATGATTTGAGATGCAGCAGTAAACAAGAAGCCTGTACACACCAGCTTCCAAGCATACCGGTTTCTTCTGTGTAATCAACCCCGCAGATTTTCCATCCCTTTTAAACTACCCTAGTCGCAAGGCTCGAAAAGAAGCTAGCTTTAACATTTAAAATAAGTAGTTTCCGAGTTATCCCTTTTCGTCAGTTGTGTTCAGTTGAAGTGTGCATTGTGGCTGATATAATAAATAATGAGCGAAATAACAGTTCCTGACACTAATTTACTTGAATTTTTAGGGCAATTGTATTATCAAGACTGACTTACGAACAAAAGTGTGATTTAAAAAACAAATGACAGACTCCCTTGCTGTCAATGAAGGACACAACCAAAAGACAGACGCATACTTACGTAATGATACTAATATTGTGATTTCTCTAAGTATGACAGGGAGTGAGCTAATGTTATACGTATACGTGTCTATTTGTTAGAGATATGTGTAAACCGTGAAATCATATTTTACTACGTATCATTTGAGGTCATGCCTTATTGGTGTTACTTACGATGTTCCAACCAATCTTCGACTGCTGACTTGAAATTGACTACTGTTTATTTAAGACTGTATTTTTGTAATGCGTTTTCTCATATTGCATGAAAGACAACTTTAGTTAGCTTCCCCTGCTCAAAATTTCATGCTACGCCACTGGATATTTCCATGCAGATATTCTGCGTCATCAAACGATGAAAGAGTAATGGAACGGAGAAAAATTCTCTTCGGCACCGGGATTTGAACCCGGGTTTTCAGCTCACCGTTCCATTACTCTTTCATCGTTTGATGACGCAGAATATCTGCATGGAAATATTATATGTACTTCGGTACATTAAAAATAATATATATGATATGCGCAAATCACTTCGTGATTTAAGACGGCGCTTATTCCGTCGGATCCCGGCCAAATAGTCACTCATAACGAGTGCACCTCAGCACATGTGTGGACTTCAGTCCTACATTCATAGACATCTATGACGTAGTGCAGAGGGCGGCCACTAGAGGGAACCCAAGAGTTGGAACTTAAACTGAGACGATTCTGTCCGACACCGAGATGGGTATCCGGTGTGGCTTAGTGGATAAAGTATCAGCACGTAGAGCTGAAAACCCGGGTTCAAATCCCGGTGCCGGAGAGAATTTTTCTCCGTTCCATTACTCTTTCATCATTTAAATATGAGTGACAGAAACGTAAGCTCCACGCAATTCAACATGAAACAATAAAAGACGAGAAAGTAGTAAACCAGTTTTATGAAAAAAAAAAAAAAAAAAAAAAAAAAATCTGCAGTTACATCATTTGGTAACCATAATATTGTTACAGACTCTCTGACATCTTTAATATTTTCCCTGCATGTAATAAACACTTATTTCTGTAAATTAGGCTACTCTCAGACATGTAGAGTTGTTTATTTTAATATAATTAATTTTTTATTTGTCCTATATAAAATATATCTAAAATTTACATAATGTTTTGTGACCTAATTTTTATTTAAAAAAATGGGCATTATTGTAGTCTACCTTTTGCATAAATCCATGTTAAATCAATTTAAAAAATTTCAGAATTCTATCTCTAATGATTGTGGAGTTATGAAATAATATGTATAAAATTTTCAAATTTTGGAAAATTTAATTTAAAGTAAAAAGTGAATTCTAAAAAATATTATTAGTAACCTTTTTTATACTTTTATCAGATATTTATGTTCTAATAAGTCTTGTTGTGGTACCTTGTAATTTTTGTTCAATTGTGAGTTCATTTCCTTATAAAATTTTAGAAATTTAGAGCCTGCATTTTCTAATAATATTTGTGGTCACGCACATATACCCATACACAGTTTTTAGTCTCTCCTGTAAAAACATATTTTCGTCACTTAGAACGTTTGGCGTTTCCACTCTTCATATATAAACATTTGTGCTAATGTCAAGCTTATTTTTCTCGATAAATGAAACCTAAGTACGTACAGAAGTCATTACTATTATGCAATAAGCATTTTATGATAGTTTAAAAGTAAAACTATATTACAGGTCATGAAGAAGTACAGATTATCGGAAATTAATGCCCATACCTTTGCAGACAATCGACATTAATAGCAGTAGAGATGTCAGTTCAAGGAAGCAGTGGCCAAAATCTGAGGGCTGTAAGCTAAATAAGAAGGGATGTCAAATCTAAACGCTTGCCACACCCTTCTCCCAGGGAATTATATTTGGTGCTCAAATCTTGAGGCGAACCCAGGACTTTAGTGTAGGTAGATCGAGGAATCCGTGAACTCATCCGGAATCGAAACAGCGACATAAGTTTTTGTAACGTAGTGCCCGACCGTTACACTTGCAGGCACTTTATAAACAGTAAACGAAAAAAATCATAAACACAATCCAAATTTCAGAAAATTTAAAACTCACCGTTAGGTGCTGGAATAACCACGCCCTCAAGATGTTGGTGGCCACTTTAGGAAAAATCCCGCGCTTCTTCTGGTTCTTCTTGCCGTTAGTGTCATCATCTTCTTCCCCCGTCCCCTCGCCGCTGCCGATGCTTGCATTACTCGCATCACCTGCAACGGGACAATATCATCAACTACACATCATCATCATCGATTAAGTAACATGACGAGCACAAAACATTGCACTCTTCAAATTTTAAAAATATTGTTTCAGTATATGTAAAACATCCAAATAAGCAATTCTTGAAAATTTCAGCTTTCTAGATTGAATAGAAGCTAAGAAAAAGTTCGTTTTGTATAAAAAAAAATTAAACTTACGAAACATTTGCGTTAAAATAAGACATACATATACTGCGCCCCGCCCTCATAAAAACGAAAACTAAACATGGATATAATCTTAGTATAATATGTCATAGTACCATTTTAACCACTTCCCTGATTAACCCGAGTTAACTCGGGTTGCTAACTTGTGTCAAAATTTATTAACCCGAGTTAACTCGGGTTGCTAACTTGTGTCAAAATTTATTAACCCGAGTTAACTCGTTTCAGTCCCATTTTCGCTGCTAAGGATTATATCCCGAATATATACATTTCCATTCTTTCATTAAACCTTTCCCTCACTAGATGGCTACAGAAGTTAGTGATATTGCTATATCTGGTGATGTTTTTTGTACTTCTTCCTTGCGAGTGGAAGTCTACGCTCGTATATCATTCACACACAGTAGTGAATAGATGCTAGTTAGTTTTGGAGGTTTTTGTTTGCGTTTAGTGTTTTTTGTGCTGTTTTGTGTAACGATGGATCAAGTTAGTGATTCCGAAACTTTTGATCAGGAATATATTCCTGTAGAAGATTAGGAAATGAAACATCGGTATCAGAAGACGAAGTTATAGACCAACAAACAAATTCAGATCAGTTGATGTCGCGTCTTTTCGACAGTGGTTTGAATAGAAGACATCTGGCACCATTTCTTCTGCACCTCCGAGATCCCCATTCCCTGAAATTTTAACATTCTTTCTGATAACGATAATTCTAAATTTTTTCAATTATTCTTTAATAATGACATCATCAACATTATATTCGAGGAGACGATTCGGCATGCTAATAAGTGTTCACAGAATGCTGAAAATAATTCGTGGCGGCCTAACTACAGACTCTGAAATACGTGTACTTTTGGGCATAGAGATACTGCAGAACATTATTCACAAACCTGAAGAACAGATATACTGGTACAAATATTGAATGACTGCTACACCATTCTTCTCAAAACGCTCTCATATAGGAGAGCAGATACTACTGTCCGGAATGCAATGTGCCGCTGTGCGTAATACCCTGATTTCAAGTCTATCACACGACATTTAACGCCTTGATAACAGCACTGGTATTGTACCTCATAAATTAATCCATAAAAAAACATAAGTTGGTAAATAGTTCAGGAGAAAATCGAAGTCGGACAACTACCAGAGCGGAATCAAGGTGCACGAGATAACTCGGGATAATAATTCAGGTGTGAATGTATGTCTACTTCATAGTGATTTTTAGGTATGTAAGAAAATTAGTGATGTACAGTGATTCTGCAATATTAAGTGACCTCTTTACGAAAATAAAAAATATGACACTTTTTTTCACAAAACTGGTAAAATATATAGTAAGGGAAGAGGTTAAAAAAGAAAAATCAAAGAATAAATTGAAAAAAAAAAAATAAACATATAATTTTCCGTTCAATATCCGTAAAGTTATTAAGAATGACCATTAAAATTGAAACTTGTATACCCCTTCTCAGAAAACGGATACAATTTTGAGTATAGTCAAGTCTGATATACAATTTTTGAGATGAGAAACCAAATAATGCATTGGAAAAATAAAAACTAAATTAAAATTTTCACCCAAAATCCAATTCCGTTTCGCTTTAAAAATAAAGCATGTTAATAAAATATCTACAATAAAGAAATTAATGCATTAATGGCGGGGCCACACCGCAAGAGCTTGTTCGAAGAGAGTTACTAAATAGTTTAACATTCTCTGAAATGCCTGAATTATTCTCGGAGCAGCATAACGTTTAAAAATAAAGGATCCCCTCGCTGTGTAACCTAGCAACGAACGTTCTGTAAATTCATGTTTCATTACCAGCCACCGAAATTAGATCCCAACTATTCTGCAGAGAGAGACTTGGTGTGCACAGAGTTAAGGTAAATTATAAAACATTTAAACACGCTTTTGTTTTAAACAGTGTAGCCATGGCGACGAGATCCCGATGCTGGAGACAATCCCGTGACGTGACAGAGGCTGTACTTATAAATACAACAGAGTGGCGCGTACAACGACACGTGTTCTCGCGGTCTCTGATCGTAACTTGTCAGCTGATCGCCGACGACACGCGAAACCAACTTTCCCGTATTGTGAATTGGAAGCCATTACTTTTAGAAGAACTTCCATGTACCAAATATCAGTTGCACCCCCACCACCCATTTCACCGAAGATCGATACCGAAGCAAAAACAGAGGGCCTTTGTATTATTTACATTTTAGTGACATGGATTCTCTCTGTGATGTGTTTCATGGATGAGACAACCGGTTGAAGACGTAAGAACTGGGAGCATACGAATGTGTTACGTTAAAACTTCCATAGAAGGTGTCACGTGTTAATTATAAGACAGGAGGCTGTTCTGCAATATTCATATATGAAACAACGAGTCAAAGTCAAGATAGGAAAAGAAATGTCAGAAGGAAGTGAAATAGGGAGAGGAGTACGACAAGGATACCCTTTATCACCTATCCCGTTCAACATTTACTTGGTGGATTTAGTAAAGAACTGTTATCAGAACATAGGAGGAGTGATAGTAGGAGGAAGAATAATAAAGTGCATAAGATTTGCTGATGATATGGCGTTGTTAGCAGAAGAGGAGATGATACCAAGGGATATGCTACTGGAGCTAAATGACAGCTGTGAGCAGTATGGGATGAAGATAAATGCAAACAAGACGAAGACCATGGTTATCGGAAGAAAAATAATAATAATAATAATAATAATAATAATGTTTTATTTTCGCTGGCAGAGTTAAGGCCATAAGGCCTTCTCTTCCACTCAACCAGCCTTAATCAATACAATACATAAATTTAAATTACAAATATTTTCACTACACTTAAAAGGTTCTCCAGCAATAATCTTCACTACACATTTATTTAAATTTAGATAAATCTATAAGGTAAAGTAGTAACTTAATTTATGAGCTAATTTAATTCAATGAATTATAATTAATTTAATATTTGAGATAGCTAGTAAAATGATGAAAATTAATTTAATATAAGCTTACTAGGACTATGTTACAGGGAGAATATATATATTTCTATTTCTATAATGAGAATATTAATGTAATTGCCATTAGAGGTTTTGTAAATCTATTTAGAGAAATTCATGATAATAATAAGAATGGACAGATGTTAGTTTCATTATAAGTAACAAATATTAATCAGCAATTCATCTGTTAAGTAAGAATTTATGTAATTTTGACCTAAATGAAGCTATTGTCCAACAACCCCTTATATCACTCGGAAGGGAGTTGCAATTTCTAGCAACTGAAACTGTATAGGATGAAGAATATAAAGATGTCTTGTGGTAGGGTATAATGAGTAAATTGTTATAATGAGATCTTGTACTTAGCTGATGATATGCGGATAAATTTTGAAAACGAGAAGCCAAATATATTGGGGTAGCGGTGCGCAGAATTTGAAATAAGAGAACAAGAGAATGCAGGGCTCGTCGATCGCTTAGCCTTAGCCAAGACAGAGTTTGGAAAGACGGGGAAACATGATCATACTTCCGAATATTACAAATATAACGGACGCACGCATTATGCACACGTTGTAGCCTGTTGCTCAAATTTGCATTTAGGTTACTTAATATAATATCGCAGTAGTCAAAGTGTGGCATCACGAGTGTTTGTACAAGGATTAATTTTAATTTATCAGGAAGAAAGTTCTTCAGTCGCTTTAATGAGTGAATAATGGAAAATATTTTTTTGGAAGTGTGATTCACTTGTTCATTCCATTCCAGGTGACAATCCATATAAATACCAAGGTTCTTCACGGTCGTACTGTATGGAATAGTAGTATTATTTACAATTATCGGTGGCAAATTTTGTTTGTCACACTTCGATCTTTGATGTTCTATTAAGATTGCCTGCGATTTACTTGCATTTAAATTAAGTCCGTGCGTTTTCGACCATATGGATATAGAATTCAAGTCATCATTAACTTTAGTTATGGCGTCATTTATGTAGTTAGGTCGAGTATGCAGATAGGTAAACGTGTCAATTCTAAATGAGGCAGTGGAACAAGTGGACAGCTTCAAATACTTGGGGTGTAGTATAAGCAGTAACATGAGCTGCTGCCAGGAAGTCAAAAGGAGGATAACAATGGCCAAGAAAGCTTTTAGTAGAAAAAGGAGCATCTTCTACTGACCTCTGGAGAAAGAACTAAGGAAGAGACTAGTGAAATGCTTTGTGTGGTGTGTGCATTGTACGGGGCAGAAACATGGACATAATATGAAGTGAAGAGAAGCGAATAGAAGCATTTGAAATGTAGCGTGTGAAATGGACAGACAGAATAAGAAATGAAGCTTTGTTGGAAAGAGTGGGTGAAGAAAGAATGATACTGAAACTGATCAGGAAGAGAAAAAGGAATTGGTTAGGTCACTAACTGAAGGATGCACTGGAAAAAAAATGGTGAAAGAAAGAAGAGTTCGGGCAGAAGAAGATATCAGATGATAGAAGGCATTAAGAGATATGGATCATATGCTGGAGCTAAAAGGAAGGCAGAAAATAGGAAAGATTGGAGAATACTGGGTTTGCAGTGAAAGATCTGCCTTTGGGCAGAAAATTATAAATGAATGAATGAAAACAGTATAAACTAGATCTCCCATCTCGGACCCTAATATATTGCAGTCTATTCACTTCTGTTTTCTGCTTTGTCTATCACGATATCTGACGTCTTGCAGGAGAAACTTAATCGAAAGATTGATCCAAATTAGGTCACTGGTTGGGCGGGAAATAAACAGCCTGTAATTTTGCCTGAAATCTTCTCACTCAAAGGCAAGTTTTTCTTCTTTTTTAAGTAGCATAAATTTGCAGCATGGAACAACGTAATTTGCTTCTCATCAGGAATAAATATGCCAAAGATTTTCATGACTTCTTAAAAAGCTTTTGCCGGGTTTTGAACTGAAGAGCCACGGAACTACTAGACCACAGACAACGACAATGATGATGACAGAGAGCAATGTAAAATTCAACCGATAAACAGCTGGGTGACAACGCGTACAATGGAATGTAATAACCATATTAATACGATGGAGCCAAATAGAATCGTGCTAGCGGCTGGAGATAAATTGCCTACTGGGATGAGTCCTGACAGGTCATGGAAAGGTGCAGAGAGTCCCATTCTATTTAGAATTGGTTGATTACCTAATTAAAAGCAATAGGAATCCTATGCAACTTAATGTAATGGCAGTGATTCAGGCGTCCTGGTGTAAACGATTTTGTGCGAGATCGTGCGTATTTGCTTGGTTTCCGCACAAAACCAATCCGCGGAAAGTCTAAAATTCCATATTCAGTATTCCCAACCTAACACACATAACAATTTTCCTCTTCTTACCGCTTAAGTGACATATTGATTTTACTGCTTTAGGCTTTTAACATATTATTTTTAGAGACGTTCAATATAGTAATAATTATAAATTGGAAACTTACCACTGCAATTTCACCTAAATTGCACTGTTAATTATTGTTTTTAAATATTTGCAAAATTTAAGTAAACTCTACAACTCCACTAAAGTTACTGGATTCGTGATGCAAGTAACATTAAGGAAACCGTGAAAAAATCAACAAGATTCCAGATGCCGATGTTATTACTGCAATATGTTATATAAATAATATTGTTAAAATACTAAAATGAAAAATAAATCATTACATAACCTTACCGTTTGTTTTAAGTTCGCATTTATGGACTGGGGGGGGGGGGGAAGACACGTATATCACGGCTTGCTGGAGTATAGTAAACACAGAAAACATTTTAAAGCAACAATGTTGAAGACAGATATTTTTGTTTTGGAAATTTCCCGTCATTGAACAGAAACCAAGATGGAGATTTCATTGCAACTAATTAGAAATTCCTCTTTCAGGTATGTAATGAACGATCTTCGCACAAAATAATGTACGATACACGAGCGGTATGTTTTCTTTCAATTCTCGGAAATTAAAAACGCTCAACTACGTTTCGCTTTCTCAAACTTTTCCTCGAACATGAAAACTTCAACATTCCGCTCTTGTAACGCATATTACTATTTTGCGCGATCGTCTTCTGATTGTACTTACCGCTATTGTAGATGGGCCTTGTAAGTTGGAATTGCAACACGGGGACTGGTTGCTATGGAAACATGTTCTTATAACTCTATAGCACATAACAGCAGATTTTTCAGGAATCAATTAATTCAGTCAATTTTCCATAACTCTTCAATTATTTATGTCCACGATTTATTAAGTTGGTTATTTAACGAAGCTGTATCAACTACTAGATTATTTAGCGTCGATGAGATGATGATAACGAGATGGTATTTGGCGAGATGAGGCTGAGGATTCGCTATAGATTACCTGGAATTCACCTTACTGTTTGGGAAAATCTCAGAAAAAACACAGTCAGGTAATCAGACCAAGCGGGGATCGAACTCGCGCCCGAGCGCAACTTCAGACCAACAGGCAAGCGCCTTAACCGACTGAGCGACGCCGGTGGTTTTACGTCCACGATCATGTAGAATCATCGCCCACAATGATCTTTGGTGCTTCCTTACTAAGCTCCTTATCGAGAAACACAGCTGTGATTGGTTGATTTTAAGGCGGTTCTGAAACGTTAATGGATAATATTGCAAATTCATTCTATTAGTTGAATAGACGGGATAATTTGTAAGTGATTTTAAAATTGTATTCAACGTTAAAGAAATGTGTATAAAAATTTACTTTTGTATTCAACTTATAAACAACTTATAAATTAGAAACAACTTACTATCTACTATAAATATCTAGCATAAATATCAAGCTAAATTATATCATCCGATCATGACCACAACACAGGAAGATACAATATTTCGCTCCCCCTCATTGAACAAAATGTAAGACTGAAGCAGGTCTAAGGCACAGTTCTAATTACGGTCCAAGTTTATATAATGATTTTATGAAGAGGAATCCTAAAGTAAAATTATTAAACAATACATTATTCAAACAACAAGTGCTTAAACTGGTTTTAAAATTATAATCATGTAAATTCTTATCCTTTATTTTTTGTCACTTTAACAATGTCGTATTCTTAACTTAGTATGTTTATGAATATGTAACGTTTATTTGTTTTTGTTTTTTATTCTTTTTAAATTTTATATGTAATAACATAACGAGTTTAATTATTTAGGATATAAACTTTCTTTTATTGAAAATTTGGATTTATCAGAGAAAATTGTAAAATTCAACAAAACCAATGGACATCATTAATAGATATATATTTATTATAATGTACCGAAGTACATATGATATTTCCATGCAGATATTCTGCGTCATCATACGATGAAAGAGTAATGGAACGGAGAAAAATTCTCTCCGGCGCCGGGATTTGAACCCGGGTTTTCAGCTCTACGTGTGACGCTTTATCCCGGCCAACTAGTCACTCATTACGAGTGCACCTCAGCACATATGTGGACTTCGGTCCTAGGTTCATAGATATCTATGACGTAGTGCAGAGGGCGGCCACTAGAGGGAACCCAAGAGTTGGAACTTAAAACTGAGACGATTCTTCCGACGCCGGGGTGGAATCCGGTGTGGCTTAGTGGATAAAGCGTCAGCACGTAGAGCTGAAAACCCGGGTTCAAATCCCGGCGCCGGAGAGAATTTTTCTCCGTTCCATTACTCTTTCATCGTATCATTAATAGAGTTTTAAAACCTTCTTTAATACAAAAATCAACTCGTACTCATCTTTATCAAATAATAGCTTGACCAGTCTTATGGGAGTGAAGCGTGGACTATAAGGACAAAAGATGAAAGCAGAGTAACAGCTTGCGAGATGAGATTCATGCACCGAACAGCTGGCTACACTAAATGGGATCGAAAGAAAAATGAAGATATCCTTCAAGAACTTAATGTGTCATCAATACTGGACTATATCTCCAGATATCAGTTAAACTGGAAGGAACACGTCTCAAGAATGGTTTCATCGGGGATCCATAAGGAATTAATGAACTATCGTCCAAATGGGAAACGGTCACTTGGTCGACCTATGAAAAGATGGCAAGAAAATCGCTTTTTCAGGCCGTAACAGTTCTTTTGGTACTAGTACTTGACAGGATGATGATGATGATGATGATGATGATGATGATGATGATGGTGATGACGTGTAATTACAGTTAACAGTTTAATCACAGTTGTGATTATTATTTTTTTTCTTCTATCCAGTTTTCATTACAATATTGTATTTATACAACAATTTGTAATATGCACTTGAATATGAGAGTGATAATCAATTTCGAATTTTGAAGAATATTCATATACGAATATTACACTAGTATTGTAAAATCTTTGTTGATGTAGCCTATGTACTACTGCTAAGATTTATTTCAAATCATCCATCCTCGAGTGAGGTTGACCACTGGGATCCGGAATTAACAAACATAAAAGATAAAGGGAATTGAAACGAGCAAAATAATGATCATATTTGTACATTAAAACAACAATTTACGTGTTAACATATAAATGATAGTGTAGAATTTGAAGAGAGGCCTTCAGAATTTCCATTACAATCTTCTGAACCTCATAAAAGGGAATTTTAAAGGATTTAAGGATATTACATGTAAATTTTGGTAAACAATCCCTTGCAATAATGAACTTAATAATTAATAACAATAAAATTAAGAAATATTTCGAAGATTTGAGTAAATGTTAATGTTTAAACTAAAAGAAAAAATAATTTATTCATGAAAATATTCCTTGCATTTGTGTAAAATTATTACACTGGATGTAAAAATGTGAAATATTGAAGTAATAAAGTTTTATTTGTACAACAACAAAAATATCTTCTGAAACTTTGACAGTGTTCACCTGTGAACAGAGAGAAAAAAAAACTTGATGTTGATTACATCCGGACACACAAATTATTAAAATTAAATCCCCTCTACTTCAGTTAAATTAGCGAGTCAATTTCAAGTAATGAGATTGCAAATACGTGGAGTGCAGACGTAAACAGATTATAAATATTTAAGCCTGGTCGGTGTTTGAGCGAATAACCATATGCAGGCTAAATTACCAAGGCACGAGGCTAAGAAGGGGCTGTGATTGGCACATATCATGCTGTAAGTGACAGTGGTTGATCAATGGTGCAGCCCCAGACCTGTCTTCTGTTTTCTACACCCCGACAAAACAGACTCCTGTAGAGAGCTTGCCTCCCCAACACCTCCCTCCCTTCATTGCAGAGGAGTAATTTCACTGTGCAATCCTGCGGGTGGCCTAATGGCTCTCAATGTGTGTTTGTATGCATAGGAAAGAATGGGGTTCGGTGGATAGCAATGGGTTGGGGAAAATGACTCACATAACACACACATACACCCCTACGAAAAAAAAAAGAGAGAGAGAAAAGGATAACAGTGGCTGGAAAGGGGATGGGTGTAAGCTAAAGAGGGAGAATGCGAAATAGGATTAAGGGAAGCTACTATGCCCTGGTATAGAATTGCATAGTGTTTAGAAAGGGTGATGGTTGAAAAGCCAATGATCCAACAAGCCGGGAGTGTGGGCCATTCCTTGTGGACACAACACAAGACATTTGTTTATAGTATATGTTTACTTTCGTACAGAATGTATGTCACGCGGAGTATTTTAAAAGGTGAATATATTACAATTCCGCTACAAAGTTAGACCTTAAAAAGAGAGGATTGTATTTTAAATCTAGATAAATTAATGTTAAATATCCAACTTAATCCGCAACGCACTACAGAGAAAAATTAACATTAGTATTAAGAAAATGTAGACAAATAACTATCACAGTGATCAACTTCAGATATTTGGTGTCTACGATTCCTATAGCGTTGCCATTGGTGACTATAAAAAAAAAAAAACGAAGCATAAGGTAATGTCTGAAAACAACTGAAAAATGTGTCTGATTAGTATAGCGTCCATAATTAGTAAGTATGAAATATGTTTTGGAAAAATATAAAAGTATGAAATGAGTAACATTTGAATGTTAAAATGTATTTGTTTCTAAACCATATGGAGGTGGTTTACATCATTATTTACGAAATACGACTTTACAGATTAATAGTTTTGTTTATACTTATTATGCTACCAAATAAAGTACAACAAATCTACATAATTAAACACGACACAAGAATTAATATCAATATTTTACACGAAAGACAACAAAAAAATGTTCTTAACTTGACTGGACACAATATTGATTACCATAGAATAGAAGTAACTTTTTCTGTTTTTACGGCAAAACATTACACCTTTTGTCAGTTACGAGATTTCCACTTAAAAAATATTATCGAATATTTGGTACAAACAGAAAAATTCAGTAACATTATCCGTATGGTCCAATATTGAAAAAGATCCAGGATATAGTACAATCGTCATATTTGGTACAATATATGTTATGGTTTTTTGTTGAAGAAAGTCGAGGATATTTGCTTCAAAGGTTACATTTGATACAGTCTTTATGGTCTAATGTTAAAAAAGGTTCAGAATATTTGGTTTAATGGTTTTGTCTTACAAATATACATATAAGTGATAATATGTACTGATTGTTGCATTGTCTCCAATTGACTGTAAGTCGGTAAGGAAAACAAACATAAGTTTGCAGTTTCATTGAGTTTCACAAACGAAATTTTAAGTCATAAATAACATGGCAGACATATTTGTTTTACAGAAGCAGAAGCCAATGTTATATCATAACTTTTTTTTTTTTTTTTTTCATTTCTATAGAGCCTACATTAAAATAAATTGGACCTAAAACAGTACCTTGTGGCACACCTAATTTTAAATGTTCATTGTTACTAACCTGATTATGAAGTTTAGTTACCTGAATATGATTTAAATAAATTTATATATACTATAGGTTTCAAATTAGTGTGTGTTAATTTCATTCTTTACAGCCACATGGAGCTTTAAAAAGCTGATTTCACAAAGTTTTGAATTTTGAGTTTGTTTCTCTTTTGAACTGGCCCGTCGATATGTATTTCAAAAGATCAAATGTACTGTAACAAATGTCTCTGGATGCTTTCATCTTTGGACCATATGTATTGTACCAAATATACTGTACCATATGTCTCTGGACGTTTTTTTTAACGTTGAGCCATATGCACTATACTAAATGTCTTTTAATGCTTAAAAACATTCATTACTCTGAAGTATCTACTTCATCGAACCAAGAGAAAAATCTAATAAACATAAAAAGTCCTGAAATTAAATTTTGTACGAAATCAGTGCTTTGAAATTGTTATTGTAAGAACAACCTCTTTTCTATGTAATATCTCTGCTTGTTTTTATTGGGTTTACGGTAGGTATCATATCGGAAATGCAGTATAAACTAAAACGTAACAAGGTCTGAGTTCTAAGACGTAGGACAGAGGAGTGCGTCACAATGAATGGAAATCACATTGATCATCTACTACTATGTTGATGAGCAAGTACTCATATCCCGAAAGATACTAATTTTAAGATCCATGTTTATTAGACTTTGTTTTATTGTGTTGCTGAATACTACAACCTCTCAAAATATTGAATGCTTTTTCAAACACCCTGTATAATGTACACATTATTTCTGTGACTGTTACAGGTTTCCAGGTAGAAAGTTCTGATACAACTTAGGACCATACGAGTCTTTAAAATGAGGTGGAAATAGTTGCATGCTGTAAGCTAGTACAATTTTATTTTTATGCTCGACTATGCCGAAATGTAGTAATTATACACCTGGTAGTAGTAGCCCTTTAATGCACCTCATTAAAGTACACCTATTCATTATAGTTCAGTTATTCAGCCAATGAGAAATCACCATCGGAGCATTATAAAAGCGCAAGTATCGATTATTCTCGGATATGCAATCGTAAGACAACTAGCGAAAAGTCACGGAGGCTGGAAATCCAATACTGTCGCAGAAGGTTATGTTCTATTACTATAATAATTAGCGTTAATCGTAAATAATATTCAAATAAATTCAATTTGTCATCTCGTTTTTCAATTCTAAATCAATTTCCAGGTTATATCAAGACTAATGTTCATGTTATTCTCTAGATTATATCGAGGTCAATGACATTTGTTTCTCGGAAAAAATCAATACTTTCGCGTCTGCGCACATCTCACAATTTAGAAGGTCAGTTCCGTTCCTCACTTACATAACCATAACATGAATACTTATGAATAATTTCAAGTTAGAAATATGGTCGAGCATGAAAAGTCTTATGAAACTTGCAATAATAGTACATTATGCAACGAGCCTATAATGATAATTAAGACGCTCGTATGAAAATTATGAAACTCGCTTGCGCTCGTTTCATAAACAAACATACTCGCGTCTTAATTACTACCATTATAGGCTCGTTGCATAATGTACTATTATTGCATGCTCTTAGTCAATGAGTTATTAGAAGTCTTGAAACAATTCCTTCCAGTAAGATATGCATAACATTTAAACGATTGTATTAAAATAAGTGAAGTAATGGTACACCCTTATGAAACAGCAATTATCTGTAGTAATGTCACGAGAGGTCTGAGATTTATTAGGACTATTTCGTGAATAAAATAACAATTTAAATAATATATCCCTAAAATTCGATCACAAAATGTTAATAATTGTATATTAACGAATACTTAACCTATTCAGACATTGTGAAGTTGAAATACTCGTAGGTGAATATCGATTATTACAATAAAGACATTCGATGTTATTATTCAGTAATGCCAATTGCAAAAGCGAAATACAGGTTTAATATTGTTAATTACATGTACTGCACTTTTCTCTTATTATTATAACAAATACATTTTCATTATCTGCTGAAATCATAATTTAATTTAACAGCAACAGTGGGGACAGCTATATACCAATACTTATGTATTCACAGTGAGACATGTTGCTACACAGTGAAGCCATCTCTGTATAGATAGGCCTAATTAAAACACGAATTTTATTACGCCATACGAAAGGCAGTTTGATCAAAGACATTATTACTATGCAAGGCCTTTGAGTTTGATATGCGATGATGTTACATAAATTTCAAAGTCTATTAATTGTTTAATTTCAATACAAATGTTATAGGCTACAATTTTATAGGTTACGTTAGGCCTACCTGCGGAAGCAGGACCAATGTCAGCTGTGCCTTGTTTCGACCGTTACTTACAATAAGTGCTACACGAAAGCATTTTTTATAGCTCGACAAACGCATTCTCGCTGTAGTGTGTAACGGAACTAAAGCTGCATCTACACAGTTCAATATTCCAATCGCGTATGCGTGCAATCTGGGAAGAATAGAATCAATTATAAAAGGTACGTTCAATTAAGATGCATAAATATCTTGTGTCTACATGGTGCGCCGTTTTGAACGTGGTCTTCACTGCGTAAATATATTAATTAATATTAAATATCAATCTTGCATTCATTGCTTTAAAGTTGAAAGAAAAGTTTAACCGTGTAGTTGCATCTTAATGCATTCATGTTCATCAATTTACGGGGAAACAGTTGGCGACAACGACTAAACAAAAGAACGACCATGCGATAAATTGATAGCGATAAATCTAGAGGCAGAAATTATCGCAAAGTCTGACTGTGATTGGTTGGAATTCATAATTTCATTACACTTCATTGGTCGAAAATGGAATGACGTCATATAAACGAAATAGTCCTTGTAAATGCGACGGACTTTATTCTGCACGTTTTGCTAGACGTTTCCCCCCCCCCCCAAGTAGCACTGGCAACTGTCAGCTGTTTGCTTTACTGTGAAATGGCCAGCAGTGGCAGCAGAGAGCCGACTGACATCGCTGGTTGATCCTCCCGCTCTGACAACTGAACCTTATAAACGGATTGGCCAACATCACGACAATGAAAACGGATATCTTCATTAACTCCCTCAACTACACTCCATTAGGACCAAACCCTGTTGCAGCCCAGCGGCGCGGCTTCCATTATGTCTTGATACGCACTCCACGTACTCAACAAAACCATCACTGTAGCCAATATTTACATTTTATTTCAATCATTTTGTATTTATGTTATTGCAGAAATTTTCGTGTTGAATTGTGATGGCTATTAGATTCCCGGTGTCAACTATGGAAGAGATTTATTTAGCATGATTTGTAAGTCTATTTTAGAATTTGCCAGTACCTTATAAGTTAATCAAAAGCGAAGAGCATCAATCATTGGTAAATAAAATCGATTCTATTGGTTTATACACAAAGGCATGCTAAAAACATAGTTAATATTGAGGAGAAAAATTCGCTCCGGCGCCGGGGATCGAACCCGGGTCCTTGGTTCTACGTACCAAGCGCTCTAACCACTGAGCTACGCCGAATTCAATCCACACCACCGGACCGAACTCTCCACCTTCAATGTTTCCCTTTGTGGCCTGACTCCAAGTTAGGCATATACGTTGACGTTTTATGTCCAAGTCAACTGCCATTATACACTCAGCTGAGTGACTGTTTGGCCGGGATTCCGCAGTTAAGTGCACAGTAATCTGTACAGAAATATACACTACTAGCTATGAGAATATTAAAGATTTTTAATATATTTTTTTTATCAATTTGTCCTACAGAATAATATCTGTAATAGTGACAATTAATATTTGAGGATAAAAACGTCAACGTATATGCCTAGCTTGAGTCAGGCCACAAAGGGAAAACATTGACGGAGGAGAGTTCGGTCCGGTGTTGTGGATTAAATTCGGCGTAGCTCAGTGGTTAGAGCGCTTGGTACGTAAAACCAAGGACCCGGGTTCGATCCCTGGCGCCGGAGCGAATTTTTCTCGTCAAATATTAATTGTCAATATTACAGATATTATTCTGTAGGACAAGTTGAAAAAATTAAAAAAAAAAATAAAAATAAATAAATCTTTAATAAAAACATAGTGTTTAAGATGGCATAACAATACTTTAGTTTCAAAAACAAAGGAAAAATGCAGATGAACCCAATGAGATCGTTATGTCACACGTGAAGAGTCTAGAATCGGTGCCAGCTATAGGTCTTCTTATGCCTAGTCAATAATAAATCGAGAACGAGAACGACAACGGGAAGCGAAGGTCGTGAACATCAAGATTTTTGATTCACAATAAACCGAGAACGGAAACGACTATGCATATCGATATGCATGTCGATAACGATATGCAAAGTCGATACACGCATTCTGATGTTATTTGTTTATAATTGACCAATGGCGTTCCCTCACGAGTACAAGCCAACCAACATAAATACAGGTTAACCAACTCCAAAATTTATGACACAGAATATTTTTTTTGAAAACAATTCCAGCTAGACTAGATTTGAATCCAGGACTCTTCCAAATACCGACACCTGTCAAAACCGACCGTGTGAATCAGGAATGCGGTGTGAGATTGAATATGTGCCTTCCCCAGTCCCCGCACGTACCATTCCCTTCCATTCGCCTATTTTAAACCATTACGTAGTCAAGAAACTGAATAAAAGCAGACGAGACAGAGAAAGAAATCGCTTGTTTTACGAGACCACAGCACGACCCCCTTGCGCCCGCCTGAACGCTAGTTGTCAACGGATCCTGGTCGTGTGCGTTCTTCCATAAAAATAAAATACCTATTCCTGCTCTACTGCCTTCTTGCCCTGCACCTCTCAACGGACAAAGATTTGCAATTCAATGGAATGTCTGCCATCCAAGCTCTAGGCTACAGGGTCTTCAAAATATACAGAACAAAACGTGTAAACAAAACGTTGAAACGTGCAATATTTTAATCACTACGACGCAGGTTATAATGGTGATGGTTTTCGCGATTATCACGATGATAATGAAGCGTTTTTCTTGGTGGTCTAATGGTTACTGTGCTATCTGATCATCAAAGCTCGGAACTTGGGGACTTGTGTGTCGTGTGCATGAGTAAGGTTACAGGTACAACGTACACAAAGCTCAAGCTGCAAGTGCTCAGGGACAGTCGTGTGTACTAAGAAAGTGGCCACAACTAATGACAGGAAGACGGACGAGGAAACTGTGTCATGTCGAATCCAATGACATTGAGAGAATTACAGGTAAACGGTCTGTTTGAGGAATTAGAAAAATACATATTATTCGAATGGGTATTATAGAAGTTTGAAAATACATTTTCTAAGTTTTAGGTACAGAATTTCGTGGAGGAATTCGGAGGAGATACGTTATTTTCTTCGAACAGAAAGTTTATATTTTGTAAGTTGTGCCACACATAAACTAGAGGCATTCATTGAAAGATAGTTCAGTCCCTTAAATTGTGCAGTCCCTTGAGTTTGTGGAAAATTTGTCCATAGCCATTGAATCAAGTAGTAGTGACACTCAAATTGAAAACTATTTTCGAGAAAAATTGAGGATACACTTATTTTTCTCAGACACGAGATCAGCTAGCAACTGCTCAAAATCGAACGGAAAACAGTGACAGTGAAAATATTCAGTATGTTAAGTTTGCTCTCAGTGGAATTAAATTTTTCTAGTTTGAAATTAGGTTTAACTAACAGGCCAAGAAGTTATGCGTTCGAAAATCTTCGAATGTACGTAGTCATACACTGTAATAAAATGTACAGAGGAGAACAGTAGAGTTAATATAATTCTCATATTTATTTTTATTATATATTATATGCTAAAAATTACGTGTTTCAACCTATCGTATACTATCAATATGTTGCTCCATCAGATCTGACAGTACCTCCGTGCTGGAAGCGGGAGATTGTTGATATTGGAGTCCGGTCGCTTAACCACGTGCAAAGACACAAGTTCCCAAGTTCCGAGCTTTGCTGATCATACTGCCGCCTTTATTGTATTCTGGTCGTATTTGCCTTGTTATTTACAAAGTAGAATGTATGTTTATTTTCGCTGGAAATGCCAAAACACCTTCTCTTCCACTAAGACAGCCCCAATCAATACAGTAGTGACATAACTCACGTAATACATAGGCCTATTTAATTATAAATATTTATAATACACTACAGATTCTACAGAAATAGCCTTGAGTTCAATTTTAACGACTAGTAATAATTCATTTGTTTATTTACTAGAATTTATAAAACAGTTATATTACCGGTTGTTCTGTATGGTTGTGAAACTTTGAGAGAGGAACAGAGATTAAGAGTGTTCGAGAATAAGCGGTCTTTGAGGGCTGTCCTTCCTTAAGGAGATTCAAGAATAACTTAAAAAGTTGTGTATAAAGTGCAAATTAAAATTAAGGTGACATTTAACATTTAATTTTTGAAGGTGACATGTATTTATTTAGCCTGACGAGTTACTTCCTTGGTTTGAATTGTAAATTATTTAAAAATAGCGTGTAAGAGGGTCTTAGACTAGAAATGTTTAGCTTAAATGTAGTTCTGCTTATATGTATGCATAAGGGTGTAATTATTTGTCTTATTTGAACTGTTGTATCAGTGAAGCGAGGTGAGTCAGTGAAGTTATGGTTTTACAGTGCAGTGAATAGTTCCGATCAGTGATAATTCATAGCGTCAATGAAATGTGTTCTATAGTGTCAGTAAAATGTGTCCTAAAGTGTCAGTGAAATGCGTCATAGTGCCACTACAGTGAGTGAGATGAGAGTAAAGTGAAAGACTATTGAAACTTACGTAGGACCTACACATTTGTAGGTTGCGTTGTAAAATTAGGTTATTTTATGTTTTATTATTAATTGTAATCATTGTGTTAAATTGTATCGTGTATTCTTATTGTATTGTGTATTGTATAATTGTATTGTGTATTGTAATTTTATTGTGTACTGTTTATATTGTGCATACCACTGCCACCGGGTGCTTGCCCACTTGCAGTGTAAATAAATACATACATACAAGATGCTTAGGAAAATATTTGGGGCTAAGAGGGATGAAGTTACAGGAGAATAAAGAAAGTTACACAACACAGAACTGCACGCATTGCATTATTCACCTTACATACTTAGGAACATTAAATCCAGACGTCTGAGATGGGCAGAGGATGTAGCATGTATGGGCGAACCCAGAAATGCATATAGAGTGTTAGTTGGGAGACCGGAGGGAAAAAGACCTTTGCGGAGGCCGAGACGTAGATGGGGGGACAATATTAAAATGGATTTGAGAGAGGTGGGATATGATGGTAGAGACTGGATTAATCTTGCACAGGATAGGGACCGATGGCGGGCTTATGTGAGGGCGACAATGAACCTCCGAGTTCTCTAAAAGCCGTAAGTAAGTAAGTATAAGTTAGCCTGCCAGTATTTACATCTTCATTTTGCATCTGGTGCAATAGTCTGTCGCCTACACTTTCTCTTAGGGACCACAATTGAAGAATGTAGTCCCAAAATGTGTCAAGTTCATTTTTATGGAAGGACTAGACAATTTCTTTTATCCATCCGTGTACGGACTGAATGAGTTTTCAAGTGACATTCACACTAACACAAGCTTTTAGACAAGGATTGCCTTTGTTTGGAAATAAAATAAATTTAAAATATAACACAGAGTCTGAAAAAAATCACATATACAGACGTGGACAAATTATTAGCAAAATTGAAGACTTTTATTATATATTTTTACAAAATATGATTCTTCAATTTAGACTACAGTTGACATTTTTGTGTATTTCCAAATAATTATCCAAATTGAAGATTTGTATTGAATATTTTTCAAAATTTAACTCTTCAATTTGGACTACATTTGATATTTTTGCATATTTACAAATTATTAGCAAAACTGAAGGTTTTTATTGTACACTTTTACAAAAATAACGATTCTTCAATTTGGATTGCAGTTGACATTTTGGATATTTCCAAATTATTAGCAAAACTGAAGATTTTTGTTTTACATTTTTACAAAATTTGGCTCTTCAATGCAGTTGACATTTTTGCTAATTTATACGTTATTACCTAAATTGAAGATTTTTATTATATATTTTTACAAAACTTAACTCTTCAATTTAAACTACAGTTGACATTTTTGCATATTTCCGTCTACTGTAATGATGGAAATATCCAAAATTGTCAACTGTAGTCTAAATTGAAAAGTCAAATTTTGTAAACAGAATTATCATAAAAATCGTCAATTTTGTTAATAATTTGTCCACGTCTGTACAGTATGTATGTAGGTATAAATAATAAAAATGGCCAAATTCACTGAGCGGGTTTTGGGATTTCTCACTTCAAAACGCTTTAATTCTTACAAATTATTTTGTGTATAATTTCCTGACTGTAAAGCAAAACTGGAATAATTGTGATGTATTTTTTTAAATTTAAGAATTAATATTTCTCTTATCGCTGTATTAAGAATGCCACAAATGCATTGCTTTGTTTGGATATAAACATTTTTATCACCTATGTGAGAGATTTCACGTGCCAGATAACAAAAAGAACTTCTTGATGAACTGTGAAGATAAAAAACATCTATAAATTATTCTAAGAAAACATCCAAGCAGCGTAATTGCAAATATTTCTCCATTAACGTTTTACTGCTGTCAGTCACACAATACTCAAACAGTGGAAACATAAAGACAGAGTCCTAAAATAAGGCAACATGGCTTAATCAAGATCCCCGATCTCCATGTTCAGCCATCGGAATGGTCTCTGATCCCCAGCTGCTCGGCTGTTGTCCCTATTTTAAGTCCGTATGCGGGGAATAATTTATGTAAATTTAAAACACCGAAAATTTTGATTGCCCGCCCGTAGTTTCGTTATCCGCTGTCATCTCACCTACTTGTCTTGGAGCTGCCTTATGAATCAGGTTTTGCATACAAATGACGAAAGATACTATTTTGAAAAATTATCAGAGTTTAATGATGCGACTAGAATTTAATAACCATTAGCCCTTAGTCGTCTTATGTTTCTTTATGTTGCCTGGCAACGCGGCCGGCCATCTTTGAGCTCTCTCGACCAACCGAGCGCATTACATCCGTATTATGGCGATGATAATGATCATGATAATGGTATAGTTGTACCTGCGGGGTACAAGTGATTACCATCTCCGTCCCCGTAATACCTCCTCGGACTGGTCGGCAAGCCAGGAGGCGGTGACGCAACGAAGATGGCGGACAGTGGGCTTCAAAGATGACGATTTAGAAGACGTGCTAAATTTGTCTTCTAGCTATTATCTCTATTTTCCTATCATTTACTTATATGTAGAATTCGAAGTTGAGGCACATTTACTCTAAAGTTAAGTACAGACAGAATAATACAGTGTTTACAAATCAGCTGACAAGGTAGTCCTTCCCCTCATACACACATCATGTTAATTGGATGCAGCAATATAGACCAAGCAAGGAAGAAATTAAATGTTCGCCTGAAGGACAAACGTAAATATTATACATATTGATTACACAACTTTTAACACTGTATCACTTCGGAATATGTATGATAAGAACTTTCTTGTGTTAAATTTTAACGTACCTTGTTAACATGTTTCGACCTATTTTCGGTCATCTTCGGAACTGGTCGTTGTTGGTCTTGGCGCCTCTTGTCTCCTGTGTGGGTGTGTTCGTAGTGTAGAGTCAAAGAGTGATGTGTTTTGAAATTGAGTTGTGTGTTGAGAATATCGTTGGGGTGTGTTTTCGTGTGTCTGCATATTTCATATTGTTCTAGTGTGTTGAGTTTCTGGCTTTTTGGTTGGATGTGCAGTATTTCCATGTCTGTGTTGATGTCTCTGAAGGTGTGGTTGGCATTTGTGATGTGTTCTGCATCTGTGGAGGTGTTTTGTAATTTTGTTATGGCTGTGATGTGTTCTTTGTAACGTGTTTGAAACAATCTGCCTGTCTGTCTTATGTAGAAGTTGTTGCAGGTGTTACATTTAAGTTTGTATACGCCTGTGTGGTTGTATTTGTTTGTTTGTGTTGTTTGTGTGTTGAGATGTTTTTGTAGAGTGTTATTTGTTCTGTATACGATGTTGCAGTTTAATTTCTTGAATGAAGTTGCAATTTTATGTGTGTTTTTGTTTTCGTATGTTAGTGTGATGTATTTTTTGTGTTCTTGTGTTTGTGTTGTATTCTTCTGTTTTTTTGTGGTTTTGTTTTGTCTTACGGTATTATGTTGTCTATTATGTTAGGGTTGTATCCAACAGGATTATAACGAAGAACTAAACACAATCAAATACACAGCACAAGAAAACGGAATTTCGCTTTTGACATCGCAATGACTTCACGTAGTCCCAACTGTCCCAGCTTTAGTGCTAGTACGTACGAACCTTCAACCAGACTGGAAAAAGTAAACAAGCCCTAGACCAGCCGTGGCGAAGAGGCCATGGTGCGCCGAGCCACTGTGTAAGCTGCAACGTGCATGGCACCTATGGAGGGAGGCGGACAACCGAAGGGGAAGTTAATGTTTAGGACGTGTAACGAAGAAAGAAATGAACAAGAAAACATAGGACACATTATCACAACCTAAAATTAACTGTCTTCAGAATGGCTCTGCGACAAAGTTTCAAAATCAGGAATTACTGCCAATCGTAGTTGATCACGAAGGTATTTGTCTGTCAGTCGTGATCTAAATTTGATTTTTACTATTTTCATTGTTGAAAATAATTTTTCACAAACATAAGTTACAGCGAACATGGCTTCAACAGAGCAAGCGAAAGAACGAAGCTTCAAATGTTTATTTTTTTCCAAAGATTTGAAAAGTTCAATATCTGTCAAGTCCTTACATCTAGCTTTCATTTAACGTCACATTGTAAATCTGTGAGTTCAAATTCAAAATCTAACCGCATTATTCGTACATCTGCTGAAAAAGAATCGACGTACAGAGATGATAATGATAATGATAATCATCATCATCATCATCATCCTTCACGAATTAGGCCTCTGTAGACCTGTTTCGGCCCCATCTAGCAGTCTTCTTAACGGTCTTCCTGGTCGACGATGCTTATACTGCTTGTTTGAGGCTTGAAAGTAATGTAGTTTTCCCTAAGATAGGTTACTAGCCTTATAATGATAATAATAATAATAATAATAGTAATAATAATAATAATAATAACACTTAAGCTTTCAATGTTTCATCAGTAACATGTAGTAACTTATAATGCCGTTTTATGTTATACAGCCGTTTTCCTAGTAATATTTGTGAACAAATCATACATTTAATATTTTCATCATATTGTAAGCAAAAGAATGCATCCTCCCATCCTACTTGAAACTTTAGTTTTTTATAGAGGTACATGGTTTCGAGAGGGATATTGCGATGATACGCCACTCGCAGGTCCGAGACAAATACAGATGGAACGGAGTTTGACTCCAGTGAGTAAGAGGGTGGGGGTTGTAGGTAGGAAGCGAGAGAAAAGCACTGCGAGCCACAATGTGCTCGTGAGTCGCATTTTCGCCACGGCTGCCCTAGACTGTTCCCCCACCTCCGCTATCAGTCAACCTGTACCTCCTCCATTGGGGAGTTCGAAATCTACTTGTAAGATGCGAATCCCAGATCTCCACGTACACTAAAACAATGGCCTGAGATTTGTTTTAGTTCCGCAATTGCAATGTTACGAGAAATGTTAATTTTAAGTCTGGACGAAGTTGGTTCTTCATTTTGTTTTTTGTGAAACACAAGAACATAATTTTGAGCTGTGGGTTTTCAGCTGTAGCTTCTTCAGTCTGAAGCTCAAACAAAGAAATAATTTCTCTAGTATATACAGATTCGGATTCATAAATATTTGGGCGAAGCCTAGGGGTATTTTCATAGTTCTTTCTGTTGTCGTTGTGTGTCGGAAGAAATACGGGCTTGTATTTGTGTTTCCTGTCGTGAGGATTGCAAAACATTTGGCGCAGAATAATCGTGAAAGATTGACTGGGTAGCAATGTTTATGGAAAAATGTAATAAAAAGCTATTATTGTGTAATGGCTCGAGGACTGTGGGTTCGTACTTCAACCGACAAATAAAGGGCATTGTGGTAATGGTTGTATAGTGCAGACATTAGTTCGATATTGGATAATTTGAACTAAGCATTATCCCTCTTCAAAGTCCCATTCAAATTCGTACTAACATGCAATATTTAATTCGAAATTTTGAAGGAAATATTTTCCTAATTCGAATTATAATTGTAATGACAAGTACAGATAACTGTAGTCAGCGACATTTCTTGTAATTTTTCTTATCCGGTCAGAAATTTAACTTCTAAAGATACATCTGAAACCTGATTAGTGTAATATGTTGCTAGTCAATGATGTATACAATGGAGGGGGAAAGAAAGTGGCCACCCTACTTCATTAACTCCTGGCTTAGTTGTCTCATGAGTGATGCCTTATTAGTGATGGTAGTATTAGTAGTAGTAGTAGTAGTAGTAGTAGTAGTAGTAGTAGTAGTAGTAGTAGTAGTAGTAGCAGCAGTAATATTAGTAATAGTAACAATGACAAATCAGCTAATCTTATAGCTATGGTTTCAAATATTTTATAATGTTCCTATCTTGAAACTGTAAGTTATTTTTCCTGTAGTTTAAAAGTTTGAATTACTATCCACAATATGAAACATACAATTTTATGATCCAATTTTTTTTACGTTTCAACCTTATCACATAGAAGAGGTTGCAATGCTTTGCTGTTTTTATATAAACAATAAAATAGATTATATTAGTATAAATGATCATATTTATTATTATGTCCAATACAATGCTTCTGACAAATATATTATTTTTATCCCAAAAGTAAATACATATTCATAATATTATTGCCATATTATTTTATAGAGTTCTCCGCACCTTTTAATAGATTGCATCACGTAGGAGAAATAGATATACAGTATTTTATACGAGTCTTAAAAAATTGAAATATACTTGTAATAAATTTCTGAAAATGATATAGTTTATATTACATTCCATTGTTTTGTATTAAGATTATTATTGTATCAAGATTATTATTGTATTAAGATTATTATTGTATTAAGATTATTATTATTAATATTATTATTATTATACTAAGATTATTGTTGTATTAAGATTATTATTGTATTACAATTATTGTTGTATTGAGATTATTATTGTATTAAGATTATTGTTGTATTAAGATTATTATTGTATTACAATTATTGTTGTATTAAGATTATTATTGTATTAAGATTATTATTATACTAAGATTATTGTTGTATTAAGATTATTATTGTATTACAATTATTGTTGTATTAAGATTATTATTGCATTACAATTATTGTTATATTAAGATTTTCAGATTATTGTTGTATTAAGATTACTATTATATTAAGATTATTATTATTATTATTATTATTATTATTATTATACTAAGATTATTGTTGGATTAAGATATTATTGTATTAAGATTATTATTTGATTCATATTAACTTTTGTTTTAAGATATATATTTACTTTATTTTGACTTTGTTCTTTGAATCTCTTTTCCTATATATCTTTATATTTTTATTCTTCTTGCATTTATATCATTACATTGTCTTTGTCACCTTAACTCTGTATATGTAATTTCTGCAGTTAATAATTAATATTGTAGTTACTCGTATAAGTTAACATTGTAATTGGTTGGCCTGTTATGTTCACATCTTAAAATAAAATAACATAAAAATAAAATACACAGCAATGGGCAATGTCAGAGAACTGGTTTTAAATAATAGATCGATTTGATCGTAAACTGCACGTTATTACTCCACTCTTCATCTGTGCGATGATCTGTTCCAGCTCTCCATCAATCCATGCAGAATCCATATGGCCTGGCGAGCTTATCTCTCTTAACTCAGCATTATTTTTCATGTCTGTCCGTACAACACCTTACGGGGAAGAAGGGCTCGTTTATCCGCTGAGGCCGTGTTCGTGACGGCTTCTCTGGCCGCATTATCTGCCGATTCCATCACCGAGGAGAGCCAATCCTCAACCCACGAATACTTTCCTTCTGGTTCAAATCATCCCGAGCCACCACCCAGGGTCCTCATCATCCTTCACATGAAAGTCGGTGACTCCGGCAAGCAAGGTGGTCACAGAGCGCTCGCCTCCGGGCCGGCCCGTCACGTCTTCGACTCCGGCAATAATTCATCACCGACAACGTTCTTTGCGTCTTCTTATCTCTCTATCGTCGCAGTGTCTGTTGCGGCCTCAACATGTCTCGATCTTCGCCCGATGACTTCAGCTGCTTTGTTTGGTCTTTGTCATCTCCGGGGAATGGACAGAAAGGGTGAAAAAAGGCAGATAGCAGACGGAGAGGGGGCAGACAAAAAAGTGGCCACGGAACTGACGTGTGTTCCATCATCGGGGAAAGAAAACAGGGATAGAAAGAAAGAGATAAAGTAGAGAAAAAAATTACAAGTGGAGGAAAGTTGGCTAGCAGCGAATGAAGAAAACATTAATACATTTCAATGATGACGTAAAGCCTGGAAGTCTAAGAACTGCGTCCAAGAAATTCTCCTGAATTTTAACCTAAGCTTTGCTAGACTTTTTATTCCAGTCGAAAGGATTCTGTTTCATCTTATTGTAAGTTTCATTTTTATATACCGAGTGTCCACAAAGTCTTTCCATAATTCCAACATATAATTATACAAAATCTAGCAGAATTACAAAGGAGATGGTTTAGTGGAAAATAACAGCAGTCATGAAAAAGACAGTGATAGAAAGAAAGAGATAAAGGAGATTAAAATAAACAGATGTAAAGAAAATTTGGCTAGCAACGAATGAAGAAAACATTAATACATTTCAATGATGCCGTAAAGTCTGGAAGTCTAAGAATTGCGTCCAAGAAGTTCTCCAGAATTTTAATCTAAGCTTTACTAGATTTTTTACTCAAGACGAAAAGATTTCTGTTTTATCATAATGTAGGCCTAAGTTAATTTTTTTTATATAGAGTGTCCACAAAGTATTTTCACCATTACTACATTTAATTACACAAAATCTAGAAATGTTAAGAAGAAGATGGTTTAGTGGAATATAATAGAAGTCATTCATTCATTCATTCATTCATTCATTCATTCATTTAGTGTTCTGCCCAAGTACAGGTCTTTCACTGCAAAACCCAGCTTTCTCCAGTCTTTCCTGTTTTCTCCCTTCCTCTTTGTTTCCTGATATGATCCGTATAATGTCTTAATGTCGTCTATCATCTGATATCTTCTTCTACTCCGAACTCTTCTCCCGTTCACCATTCCTTCCAGTGCATCTTTCAGTAAGCAGTTTCTTCTCAGCCAGTGATCCAAGCAATTACTTTTTCTCTTTCTGATCAGTTTCAGCATCATTCTTTCTTCACCCATTCTTTTCAACACAGCTTCATTTCTTATTCTGTCTGTCCACTTCACATGTTCCAGTCTTCTCCATATCCACATTTCAATTCTATTCGCTACCCTTCACTTCGTCGTAATGCCCACGTTTCTGCCTCATACAATGTCACACTCCATACAAAGCACTTCACTGGTCTCTTCCTTAGTTCTTTTTCCAGATGTCCACAAAAGATGATGCTTTTTCTATTAAAAGCTTCCTTGGCCATTGTTATCCTCCTTTCAACTTCTTGGCAGCAGCTCATGTTACTGCTTATAGTAAATAGAAGTCATGAAGTTAAGAAAACAGGGATAGAAAGAAAGACATAAAGTATATTAAAAAACATGTAGAGGAAAGTTGAATATCAGCAAATGAAAACATTAATAGATTTCAATGAAGACATAAAGTGTGTTAGTCTAAGATTTGCGACATAGAAATTCTAGCCTACTAAATTTCAACCTAAGCTTTACTAGATTTTTTATGTCAGTCGAAATGACTTCTATTTTATCTTATTGTTTCACTTTTATATACAGAGTGTCCAAAAAGTCATTTCTTCATTACTGCGTTAAGTGGAACATGAAATTTTCTTTGTGCGAGATCGTGCGTATTTGCTTGGTTTCCGCACAAAACCAATCCGCGGAAAGTCTAAAATTCCAATTCAGTATTCCCAACCTAACACACATAACAATTTCCCTCTTCTTACTGCTTAAGTGACATATTGATTTTACTGCTTTAGGCTTTTAACATATCTATTATTTTTAGAGACGTTCAATATAGTAATAATTATAAATTGGAAACTTAACACTGCAATTTCACCTAAATTGCACTGTTAATTATTGTTTTTAAATATTTGCAAAAATTAAGTAAACTCTACAACTCCATTAAAGTAACTGGATTCGTGATGCAAGTAACATTAAGGAAGCCGTGAAAAAATCAACAAGATTCCAGACTCATCATAGACTGGAGGAAAAAAAAGACAGACGTATATCACGGCCTGCTGGAGTATAGTAAACAAAGAGAACATTTTAAAGCAACAATGTTGAAGATAGATATTTTTGTTTTGCAAATTTGCCGTCATTGAACAGAAACCTAGATGGAGATTTCATTGCAACTAATTAGAAATTCCTCTTTCAGGTATGTAATAAACGATCTTCGCACAAAGTAATGTACGATACACGAGCGGTATGTTTTCTTTCAATTCTCGGAAATTAAAAAAGCTCAACTACGTTTCGCTTTTTCAAACTTTTCCTCGAACATGAAAACTTCAACATACCGCTCTTGTAACGCATATTACTATTATCATACTAGTGTTATAAATATGCTTTATAGGTAGCCTACTGAAGCACTGAAATTAGCATACATTTATGAAAATGAAGAAAACATGCACTTATATGCAACATAAAACCACGGTTAATAAAATAAAAATATTTGCAATTCGTATAGATATTGTGTAATCATATAATTGTGCTCTGCAGAAAAAAGTATGAAAATGCGTGAAGTTCTGGGATATAGTCACCACCAATGCAAAACAAATATCAGAAAAGAAACTTCATTAGTTCCTCTATATTTTGGTATAAATTGTGTTTCGCTACCATCATCAGATTTTGTGTAAATGGACGTTGTAATGAGGGAAAGACTTTGTGGACAAGGTGTATTTTGTTGGAGTCGACCAGCAGGTTTTGATCGCAGCGGTATGCCGTCTGAAGCACCCCCTTCCCTTTGCGCTATAAGGCAAAGAAGCAGTCGACCTATCACAAGCCATAAGGCATCATGTCCAAGAAGAGTGTGGGAGTTAGTGAGTGCAGGTTTCTTGTGCATCGTCCGAGGAGGTGGAGAGGGGTTAGACGAAAGTACACATTATGGATACAACTTGTAAGATAATGACGGGTTGTGTCAGTCATCCAACCGTACCATTGGTCCGAGCTCGCGGAGATACTGCGTCTCCCCACATCATAAAAGCTGGTCGTGAGGTATTACACGAATTCCAAAAGATTACGTTCAGTTTTCCATAAAGATCGAGCCGGTATTGTTCCAGCATGATTCCCTCCCCTCCACGGCCCTCTCATCTCCCGCCCGGCCTTCTATCATGTTCAAGCCATGACAGTGAAGAAAACAACCATCATTACAGGTTTGGTTGTTCTGCTCATTTCGGGGCATATAATATGTACCTCCGCGCTCACGACATTCCCAGACATTACCACGCCTTCTGAAGGCAATTTCTCACATGTAGAATAATAGAACTTACATATTCCAATACCAGCGCCGCAGTTTCATACTCGCTATTCTGAAAGAAATGACTGCAACAGACAACTCCGTTGCTGCAGAATCTTACGTCATACACTTGATAGAGTCCGAGTCATTCAAGGCACAACCTATGCTTTTTATTACCAAGTTTTCATGTAGTATTCAAACCGATTTGAATACGCTTACCGTATTGAAACTTTCAAGAAAACGGGAATTTTCAAAACGATCCGATCGATACACCTAAAAAGTAAGATCGGATCGTATTCAATACGGATTGAGCTGCACGAAAACGAGAATCATATTGAAAACGATCTCAATACGCTAACCTCTTGAACGATCGTCATTTGTTTGAGGTGTCATCTGTTTTATCAAAAGCCAGCTCAATTTTGGATGTTAAAAAGTCGTTTTATAATTAGGGAAATGAAGTTCATGCATTTGCATATTTGTTCTCTATCGTTGTGTGAATATGCTGAAAGATTATCTACATGAATCACAAATTTCTGAATATAATGATATTACTTTTATTGTGCATACAAGTGCATATTTTGCCTTCATTTATAAAAGCATCATATTTTAACATTTATGCAGAAAAACTGCATATTATGTATGTTTATTTGTCTTTCCCTCATTTTTAAAAGTGTGTAACCTCGTAAACACGACTAATTGATGTTTATGAATTTTGAACGAAATGATGACGCCCTCATAGGGAGCCTCTCAAGTTAGCAATTGGTATTCCTTTACTGCAGTCTTCAGCAGATTTCGATAGAACAATATCCAGTTTAACATCAGTTCCAGGAAATGTAGGAGATAAAGTGAACGAGAAAACGGATTAACGAGGTTTTACTATACATTTTAGATAGTCTAATTCTAAGGTAGGTCTACCAAACTGTTGTATTAATTTCCAAATTAATCAAATGCTCTGTAATTACATTTTTATTGATTATGA